>NC_086100.1:191947145-192172145 GCF_963921235.1 Mobula hypostoma
CGTAACCTTTAACATCCTTACTAATAAAGAACCTATTAACCTCTGCTTTAAATATACCCAATGACTTGGCTTTCACAGCCATTTGTGGTGATAAATTCCACAGATTTATTCCATAGGGAAAGCAACCAGAAGTCGTGATACATGTTGGGACCAACGACATAGGCAGGAAGAGGGATGAGGTCCTGAAGTGTGAGGTTCGGTAACTAGGCAGAAGGCTGAAGAACAGGACCTCAAGGGTGGCATTCTCAGGATTTCTGCCAGTGATACATGACAGTGATGGTAAGAATTGGAGGAGATGGCAGTTGAATGCGTGGCTGAGGAGTTGGTGCAGGGAGCAGGGTTTTAGATTTTTGGATCATTGGGATCTCTTCTGGGGAAGGTGGGACCTGAACAGATTGGATGGGTTGCACCAAGGGGGGAGCAATATCCTTGCAGGTAGGTTTGCTAGCATGGTTTGGGAGGGTTTAAACTAATTTGCAAGGGGATGGGACCCAGAGCGATAGAGCAGTGAAAGAAGTGCATGGAGTAAAGCCAGATCTAACATACAGAGAGGCTTTGAGGAAAGTGAAGCAGAATAAATGGTGTAAAGACAGTAAGGTAGAAGGGCTGAAATGTGTGTACCTCAATGCAAGAAGCATCAGGAACAAAAGTGATGAACTGAGAGCTTGGATACATACATGGAATTATGATGTAGTGGCCATTCCAGAGACTTGGCTGGCACCAGGGCAGGAATGGATTCTCAATATTCCCGGATTTCAGCGCTTTTAAAGGGATAGAGAGGGTGGAAAAAGGGGAGGAGGGGTGGCATTACTGGTCAGGGATACTATTACAGCTACAGAAAGGGTGGGTAATGTAGCAGGATCCTCTTTTGAGTCAGTATGGGTGGAAGTCAGGAACAGGAAGGGAGCAGTTACTCTATTGGGGGTATTCTATAGGCCCCCTGGTAGCAGCAGAGATACAGAGGAGCAGATTGGGAGGCAGATTTTGGAAAGGTGCAAAAATAACAGGGTTGTTATCATGGGTGACATTAACTTTCCGAATATTGATTGGCACTTGATTAGTTCCAAGGGTTTAGATGGGGCAGAGTTTGTTAAGTGTGTCCAGGACGGATTCCTGTCACGGTATGTGGACAGGCCGACTAGGGGGAATACCATACTAGATCTAGTACTAGGTAATGAACCAGGTCAGGTCACAGATCTCTCAGTGGGTGAGCATCTGGGGGACAGTGACCACTGCTCCCTGGCCTTTAGCATTATCATGGAAAAGGATAGAATCAGAGAGGACAGGAAAATTTTTAATTGGGGAAGGGCAAATTATGAGGCTATAAGGCTAGAACTTGCGGGTGTAAATTGGGATGATGTTTTTGCAGGGAAATGTACTATGGACATGTGGTCAATGTTTAGAGATCTCTTGTGGGATGTTAGGGATAAATTTGTCCCGGTGAGGAAGATAAAGAATGGTAGGGTGAAGGAACCATGGGTGACAAGTGAGGTGGAAAATCTAGTCAGGTGGAAGAAGGCAGCATACATGAGGTTTAGGAAGCACGGATCGGATGGGTCTATTGAGGAATATGGGGAAGCAAGAAAGGAGCTTAAGAAGAGGCTGAGAAGAGCAAGAAGGGGGCATGAGAAGGCCTTGGCGTGTAGGATAAAGGAAAACCCCAAGGCATTCTTCAATTATGTGAAGAAAAAAAGGATGACAGGAGTGAAGGTAGGACTGATTAGAGATAAAGGTGGGAAGATGTGCCTGGAGGCTGTGGAAGTGAGTGAGGTCCTCAGTGAATACTTCTCTTCGGTATTCACCAATAAGAGGGAACTTGATGATGGTGAGGACAATATGAGCGAGGTTGATGTTCTGGAGCATGTTGATATTAAGGGAGAGGAGGTGTTGGAGTTGTTAAAATACATTAGGATGGGTAGGTCCCCGGGGCCTGTCGGAATATTCCCCAGGCTGCTCCACAAGGCAAGAGGAGAGATTGCTGAGCCTCTGGCTAGGATCTTTATGTCCTCGTTGTCCACAGGAATGGTACCAGAGGACTGGAGCGAGGTGAATGTTGGCCCCTTGTTCAAAAAAAGTAGTAGGGATAGTCCGGGTAATTATAGACCAGTGAGCCTTACATCTGTGGTGGGAAAGCTATTGGAAAAGATGTTTAGAGATAGGATCTATAGGCACTTGGAGAATCATGGTCTGATCAGGGACAGTCAGCATGGCTTTGTGAAGGGCAGATCTTGTCTAACAAGCCTGATAGAGTTCCTTGAGGGGGTGACCGGGAATATAGATGAGGGTAGTGCAGTGGATGTGATCTACATGGATTTTAGTAAGGCATTTGACAAGGTTCCACACGGTAGGCTTATTCAGAAAGTCAGAAGGCATGGGATCCAGGGAAGTTTGTCCAGGTGGATTCAGAATTGGCTTGCCTGAGAAGGCAGAGGGCCGTGGTGGAGGGAGTACATTTAGACTGGAGGATTGTGACTAGTGGTGTCCCACAAGGATATGTTCTGGGACCTCTACTTTTTGTGATTTTTATTAACGACCCGGATGTGGGGATAGAAGGGTGGGTTGGCAAGTTTGCAGACGACACAAAGGTTGATGGTGTTGTACATCCTGTAGAGGATTGTCAAAGATTGAAGAGAGATATTGATAGGATGCAGAACCATAGAACTATAGAACCATAGAAACTACAGCACAGAAACAGGCCTTTTGGCCCTTCTTGGCTGTGCCGAATCATTTTCTGCCTAGTCCCACTGATCTGCACACGGACCATATCCCTCCATACACCTCCCATCCATGTATCTGTCCAATTTATTCTTAAATGTTAAAAAAGAACACGCATTTACCACCTCGTCTGGCAGCTCATTCCATATTCCCACCACTCTCTGTGTGAAGAAGCCCCCCCAAATGTTCCCTTTAAACTTTTCCCCTCTCACCCTTAACCCATGTCCTCTGGTTTTTTTCTCCCCTTGCCTCAGTGGAAAAAGCCTGCTTGCATTCACTCTATCAATACTCATCATAATTTTACATACCTCTATCAAATCTCCCCTTCATTCTTCTACGCTCCAGGGAATAAAGTCCTAACCTATTCAACCTTTCTCTGCAATTGAGTTTCTCAAGTCCCAGCAACATCCTTGTAAACCTTCTCTGCACTCTTTCAACCTTATTTATTTCCTTCCTGTAATTTGGTGACCAAAACTGAACACAATACTCCAGATTCGGCCTCACCAATGCCTTATACAACCTCATCATAACATTCCAGCTCTTACACTCAATACTTTGATTAATAAAGGCCAATGTACCAAAAGCTCTCTTTACGACCCTATCTACCTGTGATGCCACTCTTAGGGAATTTTGTATCTGTACTCCCAGATCTCTCTGTTCCACTGCACTCCTCAGTGCCCTACCATTAACCCTGTATGTTCTACCTTGGTTTGTCCTTCCAACATGCAATACCTCACACTTGTCTGTATTAAACTCCATCTGCCATTTTTCAGCCCATTTTTCCAGCCGGTCCCAGTCCCTCTGCAGGCTCTGAAAACCTTCCTCACTGTCTACTACACCTCCAATCTTCGTATCATCAGCAAATTTGCTGATCCGATTTACCACATTATCATCCAGATCATTGATATAGATGACAAATAACAATGGACCCAGCACTGATCCCTGTGGCACACCACTAGTCACAGGCCTCCACTCGGAGAAGCAATTCTCTACTACCACTCTTTGGCTTCTTCCATCGAGCCAATGTCTAATCCAATTTACCACCTCTCCATGTATACCTAGCGACTGAATTTTCCTAACTAACCTCCCATGCGGGACCTTGTCAAAGGCCTTACTGAAGTCCATGTAGACAATATCCACTGCCTTCCCTTCATCCACTTTCCTGGTAACCTCCTCGAAAAACTCCAATAGATTGGTCAAACATGACCTACCACGCACAAAGCCATGTTGACTCTCCCTAATAAGTCCCTGTCTATCCAAATGCTTGTAGATTCTGTCTCTTAGTACTCCCTGCAATAACTTACCTACTACCGACGTTAAACTTACTGGCCTATAATTTCCCGGATTACTTTTCGATCCTTTTTTAAACAACAGAACAACATGAGCCACTCTCCAATCCTCCGGTACCTCACCTGTAGACAGCGACATATTAAATATTTCTGCTAGGGTACCAGCAATTTCAACACTAGTCTCCTTCAAGGTCCGAGGGAACACCCTATCAGGTCCCGGGGACTTATCCACTTTAATTTTCCTCAAGACAGCAAGGACCTCTTCCTTTTCGAACTGTGCAGTTTCCATGATCTCACTACTTGTATCCCTTAATTCCATAGACTTCATGCCAGTTTCCTTAGTAAATACAGACGCAAAAAACCTATTTAAGATCTCCCCCATTTCCTTTGGTTCCGCACATAGCCGACCACTCTGATCTTCAAGAGGACCAATTTTATCTCTTACAATCCTTTTGCTCTTAATATACCTGTAAAAGCTCTTTGGATTATCCTTCACTTTGACTGCCAAGGCAACCTCATGCCTTCTTTTAGCCCCCCTGATTTCTTTCTTAAGTATTTTTTTGCACTTCTTATACTCCTCAAGCACCTTATTTACTCCCTGCTTCTTATACATGTCATACAACTCCCTCTTCTTCTTTATCAGAGTTGCAATATCCCTTGAGAACCAAGGTTCCTTATTCCTATTCACTTTGCCTTTAATCCTGATAGGAACATACAAATTCTACACTCTCAAAATTTCTCCTTTGAAGGCTTCCCACCTACCGATCACATCCTTGCCAGAGAACAACCTGTCCCAATCCACGCTTTTTAGATCCTTTCTCATTTCTTCAAATTTGGCCTTCTTCCAGTTAAAAACCTCAACCCTAGGACCAGATCTATCCTTGTCCATGATCAAGTTGAAACTAATGGTGTTGTGATCACTGGAACCAAAGTGCTCCCCTACACAGACGTCTGTCACTTGTCCTAACTCGTTTCCTAACAGGAGATCCAATATTGCATCCCCTCTAGTTGGTCCCTCTATGTATTGATTTAGAAAACTTTCCTGAACACATTTTACAAACTCTAAACCATCTAGACCCCTAAGAGTATGGGAGACCCAATCAATATATGGAAAATTAAAATCCCCTACCACCACAACTTTATGTTTCCTGCAGTTGCCTGCTATCTCTCTGCAGATTTGCTCTTCCAATTCTCGTTGACTATTAGGTGGTCTGTAATACAATCCCACTAATGTGGCCATACCTTTCCTGTTTCTCAGCTCCACCCATAAGGACTCAGTAGACAAGCCCTCTAATCTGTCCAGCCTGAGCACTGCTGTAATATTTTCCCTAATAAGCAATGCTACTCCCCCACCTTTGATTCCTCTGCCTCGATCACATCTGAAATATCGGAACCCGGAGTGGGCTGAGAAGTGGCAGATGGAGTTCAACCCGGAGAAGTGTGAGGTGGTACACTTTGGAAGGACAAACTCCAAGGCAGAGTACAAAGTAAATGGCAGAATGCGTGGTAGTGTGGAGGAGCAGAGGGATCTGGGGGTACATGTCCACAGATCCCTGAAAGTTGCCTCACAGGTGGATAGGGTAGTTAAGAAAGCTTATGGGGTGCTAGCTTTCATAAGTCGAGGGATAGAGTTTAAGAGTCGCGATGTAACGATGCAGCTCTTTCAAACTCTAGTTAGGCCACAGTTGGAGTACTGTGTCCAGTTCTGGTCATCTCACTATAGGAAGGATGTGGAAGCATTGGAAAGGGTACAGAGGAGATTTACCAGGATGCTGCCTGGTTTAGAGAGTATGTATTATGATCAGAGATTAAGGGAGCTAGGGCTTTACTCTTTGGAGAGAAGGAGGATGCGAGGAGACATGATAGAGGTGTACAAGATAATAAGAGGAATAGATAGAGTGGATAGCCAGCTCCTCTTCCCCAGGGCACCACTACTCAATACAAGAGGACATGGCTTTAAGGTAAGGGGTGGGAAGTTCAAGGGGGATATTAGAGGAAGGTTTTTTACTCAGAGAGTGGTTGGTGCGTGGAATGCACTGCCTGAGTCAGTGGTGGAGGCAGATACACTAGTGAAGTTTAAGAGACTACTAGACAGGTATATGGAGGAGTTTAAGGTGGGGGCTTATATGGGAGGCAGGGTTTGAGGGTCGGCGCAACGTTGTGGGCCGAAGGGCCTGTACTGTGCTGTACTATTCTATGTTCTAGGTTCTAGATTCACCACCCTCTAGCTAAAGAATGTAAAGATGGTGTTAAAAAAATTCTGTAGTATATTGATCAGGGCGCGATATGCAACAACAATAACAGCACTCATTGTGATTACAAAGAATTATATAAAAATAAAATTTGAGATTAAAGTTCTGATATGGAATAAAATGTGTATAAATACAATGTAAACAGCATTATAAAAAGTGGTTTAAAGTGTTTGCAGTGAACACAGTGACAGAGCCTGATGGAGGGGAGTGAGGCGGATAACTGGAATCGTAGATCGGATTAATTGCATGTTACTAGCACTCCAGTAGCTCACCCCTCCAGTGCTGTTCCCAGAATCATCTGGAGATAAATCACAATTCAACGCTGTGGGCAGGACACTTCTGGGGCATTGGCAACCCGTTGCTGGCAGTGGGACTTCACTTGCTGTGAAGGTGTGCTGTGTTTAGAAGCTGTAGGTCATGGTGACGGACGGCTGAGGGGCAAACTTTGACATCACAGTCAGAATGTGCACTTAGGTGATGGGATACGCAGGCTTGCAGCGCAGTGATGGGTGAAGGAGATCGCTTCCACTGCAGAGGGCATCCATTTCTCAAGCTGATGTCTCAGTCCCTGAACTTCATCAAGGTTCACCATGTTTGACTCAGCCACCCTGTTGGGTAACAGTCTGTGCCAACCTCATTGAAATTGTACAAACAGCAAGCCGTCCATCTCAGACTGGTAGAGCAGATGTTGGGAAGATTTAAGTTCTTTACAGATACCAAAGTGAACTTTATTCAAATAAAAAGCTATTTACAAGAATAACTCTTGCAATGCCTTTTCACTTTGACATTTTAATGCGTTAATTTATTTTATTTAGAGATACAGCACGGTAGCAGGTTCACCTGGACTGATGAGCCGACACAGTCCAGTTACATCTATCTTGACCAATTAACCTACTAACTTCCTGTTATCATAACCAGAGGACTTAAAAAGAGTATTTTCATAGCAGTCATTGCGTCCATTCTCACGTACGGATGCGAGACGTGGACACTCACCAGGACGATGTGAAAGTCTCTAGATGGTTACGATACACGAACGCTCCGGATGGCTCTTGACATGAGTTGGCAACAGCACATGATGAACGTCGAGCTCTATAACAACCTACTGATGCTCACCACTAAAATTGAGGCAAGAAGACTGCAACTAGCGGGGCACTGTCTATGCCACCCCGAGCTACCTGCCAGCCTAGTCATCATATGGGAGCCCAAGCACGGGAGGATGAACCCTGGGCGCCCTCCCAAGACTATGGTCAACACGCTCCTAGAAGACAGCGGCACGGCTAATGTAGATGAACTGAACACACTGATGAGGGAGAGGGAGAAGTGGAGAATCTGTCATCGTGCCCGACGCCAGCCCCCTAGGCCTGAGTCGACATAGTAGTAGTACTGGTAACCTACTAACCTGTATGTCTTTGGAATGTGGGAGGAAACCATAGCACCCAGAGGAAACCTATGCTGTCACAACCTGCAGACTCACTGTCAAGGTCTCTACAACTCATTGTCCCAATACTATTTATTTATTTGTTTATTTATCATTATTTGTATTTGCACATTAGATTTCTTTTACATGAGTTGCTTGTCAGTCTTCCTGAGTAGTTTTCATTGATTCTATTGTATTTCTGTTCTGTTGTGAATGTCTGCAAGGAAATGAATCTCGGGGTTGTATATGGTGACATATATATACACTAATAAATTTGCTTTAAACTTTGAACGTTGATTTTGAACTCTGAATGCAAAGCTGGCTCTCACTTTAGGTTTTTGTTCCCTTGCAGTCGTTGGAGGGAAGTTTGGCACTTATTGTGTGGCAAAGGTGCTTGCAGAGTTGTTTAAAGTACATTTCTTATCAAAGTACACAACCTAGAGATTTATCTCCATACAGGCAGCCACTAAACAAAGAAACCCAATAGATCCCATTAAAAAAAGAAAGACAGTCAAACAGACAATGTGCAGAAAAAAATAACAAATTGTGCAAACAAAAGTAAGCAAATAACACTCAGAACTGAAGTTCACAAAAGTGAGTACCCAGGCACAAAGCCAGTCATCACTGCAGCTGATCTAATAGCCCATTAGCTGCAGGCCACAGCCTCAGTTCAGAACAGAAATGAGTAAACCTTTCCGATTTGGGCTGGTGCTTAAATCGTCCAAACCTCGGTTTGTTCGTCGGTCTTGGCCCGGGCTCCGCCATCTTGACTCTACCTCACCTCCACTTGCCTCACCTCGGTTCTGTCGTATTGAATCCCTTCCAAGTCTGCTCTAGCAACATCCGTACATTGGCTCATTCCCCGCTCTCGGGCCTGGGCCCTGCCACCTCGATTTGGCCCGTACCCGCCTCGCCACAACTGTCCTGCACCTTCAAGACTTCAGTTCACACGGCAGAAATGTCAGGTGATACAGGTGGGTCAAAAGCTGACAGGAAAATTACAGGTTACTGATTGCAGTGATCGCACCTGAGAGAAAATGTAATTTATAGTTTTGTTTGTTTTGTTTGCTCCCAGCAAGTCGTTGCTCTGCCTCATCGGCGCCATCTTAAACTGAAAGCAAGTTGCAGGAGTTAGACCCGGTACTTATGAATGAGTGGCTAAAAATTGTCAGGTGTACCAAGGCAGAGTGAAAACAATATTTTGCTTGGCATCCATGCAGATCATTATAGTAGTTCAAGGGGAAAGTGATGTCAGACTAAAGTGTTACAGTTACTGAGGACGTGTAGTGCAGACAGTCACGTGCAAGATTACGATGAGGTAGTTTGTGAGGTCAGTCGTCCATCTTCTCGTGCTAGAGGTCCATCGAGTTTGCAGACGGTGGGATAGAAGTTGTCCTTGAGCTGGTGTTATGTGTTTTCAGGCTTTTGTATCTTCTGTGCTGATAGGATTAGGAGGAGAGGGTGGTTGGGATTATTTCTTTGGACTGTGGGACGAAACTCACGCGGACACGGAGAGAATGTGCAAACTCTTGCAGACAGCAGTGGGAATTGAACCCGGGTCACCTGCACTGTAAAGCTTTGTGCTAACCACTACGCTACAGTATCACCCTGATTATGTTGGCTGTTTTCCTGAGGCAGGCAAAAAGTGTAGACAGAGTCTATGGAAGGGAGGCCGATTTCGGTGACGTGCTGAGCTGTTTTCACAACTGTCTGCAGTTCCTTGCGATCATGTGCAGAGCAGTTGCTAAACTAGCTTGTGATGCACCCAGGTACAATCGTTTCTATTGTGCATTGATTAAAAATTGGTGAGGGTCATGTCGAATTTCCAAAAGAAAGAAGGGGGACTGGTGCACGTTCTTAGCTGTGGCATCCAAGCTATGAAGTAGCAGAGTAGCAGTAGTCATCAGGTAGTTCAGCACTGTTTGACCCATTGCACTTGTGCTGACCCTTTACCAGGGCAAATCAGTAGTTCCAAATCCAGTGTCTTCTCCACATCTTTGCACATTTTTCCCTCACCGCATATTTATCCAATTCCCTCTTCAAAACCACAGTTTCCACTACATCTATAACCAATGCCTTCCAGATTCCAACTGCATGCCGCGTGAAAGAATTTTTTCCTCCTCAAGTTACTATTAATTTGCTTCACTGTTATTTTACACCCGTGACCTTTCGTCCTCACCCACTCCTCGAACGAGAACAACCTCCCACTTACCCACTCCCAACTGATCTCCCTTCAGCCTTCTCATCCCGACCAAACATAGTCCCAGCTTCTCTAATCTATGTTTGTAAGTGCAGTGATCCATTCCAGGAAATGTGCCTGTAAATCTCCCCTTTCCCACTCTAATGCCTCCCCAACTTGCGTATAATAAGATGAACAGAACTGAATACAGGGCTCCAGCTGATGACGGAGCTACGGAGGCATAGAATCATAGAAAAATACAGCACAAGAACAGGCCCTTTGGCCCATCTAGTCCATGCTGAACCGTTTAAATTGCCTACTCTGTCGACTTGCACCCGAACAATAGCCCTCCATATCCCTGCCTATCCAAACTTCACTTAAATGATGAAGCTGAGATCGCATACATTCCACACTCTCACCACCCTCTGAGTGCAAAAGCTTCCTCTCATGTTCCTCTTAAACATCTCACCTTTCACCCTTAACCCATGACCTCTAGTTGTAGTCCTAGTGAAGTTCAAGAGACTACTAGACAGGTATATGGAGGAATTTAAGGTGGGGGCTTATATGGGAGGCAGGGTTTGAGGGTCGGCACAACATTGTGGGCTGAAGGGCCTGTACTGTGCTGTACTATTCTATGTTCTATGTACCCAATCTCAGTGGAAAAATGTTGCGTAAGTGTGCAGCATAACTTCTCTCGCCCTCTTATGTTTGAAATTATCTGAATGAATGACATATAAAACAAAGCTTTTCACTATACCTGAGGTGGTTGGAGGTTGTCATCCATCTGTCTCGAAGGATAATGGGTGATGATGATGATCATCACAAGCCTGGGCGGAAGGTATGGAGATCCTGAGATGCCCAGTCCTCAAGATCCCCCTCTTGGCCTCACCAGTGTAGCCCAAAGGAAAGCTTATGAAGCAATACGTTTGGCACCAGCTTGGCTGCAGGAGCTGCCAGAAGGATGTTCAATACGTCCAGCCGCCTTAGAGACTCCACTCTGGATTTGCTGTCTGGGCTTACTCCCGTAGCCTTCATCTCTTCCGAGGCTGCCCACAAGACAGTGGGACTATTTGCCCATAGCTGGGGATCTGGTTCATGAACACCAGGGTGTGTCCATGTGCTGGCAGGCCTGCGTGCTACGTGTGGAAGGGCCAGACCTCCTCCCCGTCCTCTGTAGTTCAGCCCCAGTCGGAAAGGAGCTCAGTTCCCATGTGTTGCCGGCAAGGAGGCACTGCACGAGGCTTGCTGTTGGAGAGGCTGTGTACTGACAGGGAGAGACTTACACATTCAGCCCTCCTCTTTGCGAGACTACTAGCCAGTGGCGGAAGCTGAAAGTGAGAGCGACAACCACTACCCACTACACTACCACAATAGTAGCGTCACAACAACCATTTTGACATCATATCTGAGGTACATGTGAAAATGACAAACAAATTACCAATTATAAACACAAAAAATCTGCAGATGTTGGAAATCCAAAACAGCATATACAAAATGCTGGAAGAACTCAACAGGTCAGGCAGCACCTTTGGAATTGAGTAAACAGTCAATGGCTCAGGCTGAGACCCTTCATCAGGACTGGAAAGGAAGAGGGAAGACAACAGAATTAAAAAGTGGAGGGAGGGGAAGGAGGATAGCTAGAAGGTGATAAGTGAAGCCAAGTGGGTAGGAGAAGGCAAGGGCTGGAGAAGAATGAATCTGATAGGACTGGAGAGTGGACCATAGGAGAAAGGGAAGGAGGAGGAGGCCCAGGGGGATGTTAAACAGCTTGGCACAACAAGAGGTGAAAGTAGACTTGTAAAAGTGTGAAAGTGGTGGTCACAGCCCAGTCCATCACAGGAAAATCCCTCCCACCACTGAGCACAACTGAGCACATCTACAAGAGGCCTTCCACAGGGGAACCCCCTACCATCATCCAGGCCATGATCTCCTCCTGCTGCTGAAATCAGGAAGGATGTCCCCGACCACCAGGTTCAGGAACAGCTATTACCCTACAACCATCAGGCTCCTGAACCAGTGTGGATAACTTCACTCACCTCAGCACTGAACTGACTCCACAACATATGCACTTTCAATTTCAACAACTCTACAACTCATGTTCTCAGTATTATTTATTTATTTGTACTGGTATTGGTTGTTTGTCAGTCTTTCTGTGTAGTTTTCATTGATTCTGTTGTAATTCTTTGTTCTACTGTGAATGCCTGCAAGGAAATGAATCTCAGGGTAGTATATGGTGACACATATGTATCTTGATAATAAATTTACTTTGTACTTGGATAGGATGGTTCAATGCTGCATAAAACCATCTGAGTCAAACCACAAGACCAAAAGATACAATGTAGGAGCAGAATTAGGCTAGTCAGTCAATTGAGTCTGCGTCGCCATTTGATCAAGGCTGGTCCATTTACCTCTCAACCCCATTTTCCTGCCTTCTCCCCGTATCCCTTCAAGCCTTGAATAATCAAGAACCTATCAACCCCCGCCTTAACGTACCCATTGATCCGGCCTCCTCAGGCACCCGTGGCAACGAATTCCACAGATTAACCACTCTCTGGTTTAAGAAGTTCCCCCTCATCGAAATGGACATCCCTCTATCCTGAGGTTGTGCCCTCTGGTCCTAGACTCCCCCACTATAGGAAACATCCTCTCCACATCCACTCTAACTCGGTCTTTCAACATTCGATAGGTTTCAATGAGATTCCCCCATTCTTCTAAGATCGTCAAACGTGATTATGTATTGTGTTTTCTATACAACTCCAGGTTTTTGTGGATTTATAAATGCTATTGGCTCTCTTGAGCTGCTAAGACCCTCTTCAGAACAGGGTAAGTAGAGAGTAATGGAGAGATTTGGAAAAAAAGCCGTAAGAAGGCATATTTTCCATCTGTTTCTGTCACCTCTTTGGATCACCTCCACATTGTTGTGTCTTCCTCCCTTTGACCAACTTATGCAGGAGACACAAGTGACTGCAGATGCTGGAAATTTGAAGTGACACACAAAGGCTGTAGGAGCTCAATGTGTCAGGCAGCATCTGAGAAGCATAATGGGTAGTTGATGTTTCTGTGGAGACCCTTTGTCAGGATTGGAAAGAAAGAGGGGAGGTAGCCAGAATAAGCTGCAGGAGGTAAGGGATCCACCTATCACTCATGAGCTCTTGCTCCATCCATTCCCCCCACCTCCTCCCCTTCTTTTTATATTGACTACCTCTCCTGCTTTCCAGTCCTGATGAAGCATCTCAGCCCAATATGATATCTGTGGATTTCCTCCCATGTTCCAAAGACGTACCGGTAAGCAAATTAATTGGCCATTGTAAATTGTCCCGTGATTAGACGAGGAGTAAATTGACGGGTTGCTGGGCAGCAAGGCTCAAAGGGCAATAAGGGCCTATTCCACACTGTATCTCAATAAATACAATAAATAAAGTTCAAGTTTATTGTCATTCAGTCATAAGCATGTACACTGTCAAACGAAACAACGTACCCTCCAGATCAAGGTGCACAACACAGCACGTGTAACTCACACACAACACATAAAGTAATATTACCACAAATAAATGAACAAATTATAAGATGCCTTTACGACTTAAGTCAAAAAGTAAACGGTATACACTACTGGCACTCCATACATGATCCTCCCACAGCCGCTGTCTGTTTTGTACAACCTGTCCCCGTGTTACGACTGTAACTGTTCATGTCCCGAGCAGTTCAAGAGTTAGAAATATGTCCACAAGCCGAGTTCCTACACAGCAGAAGATCCCTACGTCCCTACAACAGTGGGCAATTCTATCCTGTCGCTCTCCCAAACACCCACTTGTATATACAGGCTGTACGTAAGTCGAGCATTCATAAACTTGGGTGGACCTGTGTTCAGTTCCGTCTCCCACTTGTCTGCCTATTTTGCTCATACAGCTGCAGCCTGTTCCATTCGATTGGTACCAGCAGGACCTCTCAATGTTCAGTAGGTTTCAATTAGAAGTGTAAAGCTCTCCTGACTTTACATTTGTGATTATGTGGCTAAGCACAGCTTCAATGCCATATTTAAGTTTGCTGATGACACCACTATTGTAGGCTGATTCAAAGGAGGTGGCAAGTCAGCATATAGGAGGGAGATTGAACATCTGACTGGGTGGTGATACAACAACCTCTTCCTCAGTATTAGCAAGATAAAGGAGATGATTATTGACTTATGAGGAGGAAGCTAGAAATTCATGAGGCTATCCTCAACAGAGGATCAGAGGTAGTGAGGGTTAGCAACTTTAAATTCCTCAGAGTCATCATTTCAGAGGACCTACCCTGGGCCCAGTGTGTAAATGCAATTACGAAGAAAGTACGACAGCACTTCTACGTCCTTAGAAGTTAGCGAAGATTCAGCATGACTCCTAAAACTTTGACGAACTTCTTTAGATGTGTGATAGAGAGTATATTGACTGGCTGCATCACACCATGGTATGGAAACACCAATGTCCTTGGAAATCCGTACAAATAGTGGTGGATACAGCCCAGCCCTTCACGGGCAAAACCCTCTCGGCCACTGAGCACATCTACATGAAGCATTGTCCCAGGAAAGCAGCATCCATCATCAGGGATCCCCACCACCCAGTTTCACCGATGGGATCTCAGTTCCTGCCACTTTCTGTAAGGGGTTTGTACGCTCCCACTTTGACCCTGCGTGTTTCTTCCAGCTGTTCCGGTTGCCTCCCACATGCCAAGGATATACGGTTAGGGTTTGTAAGTTGTGAGCATGGCATGTTGGCATCAGAGGTGTGGCAACACTAGCGGTCAGCTGCCAGCATACATTTGGACTACGTTGGTCTTAGACACGAATGACGCATTTCACTCTATGTTTCAATGTTTCAATGTACATGGGACAAATAAAACTGATCTAAATTAAAACTAATCCAAACACATCATTTCAATACAGTAGTGTATTGAGATAGTACAAGGCAAACAACGTCAGATAAAGTGTTACAGTTACAGAGGAAGATCATAACGAGGTAGATTGTGAGGTCAAGTGTCCATCTTATCATACTAGGGGACAATTCAATGGTCTTATAATAGCTCATATAATTCATAATTAAAAAACAATTTCTCCTTATTTTATCGTATGGTCTTTTTGCAGGCGATCTTAAAATTGTGCCCACTAACTATCAATCTATGTCAGTAAGGAAGATTTTCAAAGTTCAAAGTAAATTTTTGGAATTGAATTGAATTGAATTGGCTTTATTTCTTACGTCCTTCACATATATGAGGAGTAAAAATCTTTAGATTGCATCTCCGTCTAAATGTGCAATGTACAATTTATAGTAATTTGTAATAAATAGTATGAACAACAGGACAATCAATATAGCATAGAAGTACAATTGTATCAACGTGAATTAATCAGTCTGATGGCCCAGTGGAAGAAGCTGTCCCTGAGCCTGTTGGTCCTGGCTTTACTGCTGTGGTACTGTTTCCCAGATGGTAGCAGCTGGAAAAGTTTGTGGTTGGGGTGACTCGGGTTCCCAATGATCCTTCAGGCCCTTTTTTACACACCCGTCTCTGTGAAGGTCCTGAATGGTGGGAAGTTCAAAGTATGTTCACAATTGACTACCCTGAGATCCATTTTCTTGTGAGCATTCACAGTAGATTCAAAGAAACACAATAGAAGAACTACTCACAAACACATAGGTGTAGCCAATGTGCAAAAGACAACAAATTGTGCAAATACAAAGAGAAAAATAGATTCATAATAAATAAATAACGAGTAATAGTGAAAAAAAAATGAGTTCTTGAAAGTCCATAGGTTGTGGAAACAGTTTGGAGCTGGGCTGAGTCTCCCTATTTAATCTCCCAACCCCATGCGTGATTTTTGAGTCCTTTCTTTAAATCCCCTCTCCTTTCTGTAAAGAATAACAGTCTCTCTGCATAACCATCGACCTAATCCCGCAGCCAGCAATTAAATGAGGGAAAGGTTCTTTAATCTCAAGGCTTTATAGCAACTCACTGTGGGACAGACAATTTACCACCTCAAATTCCTTAATGAGATCAATATATGTTGGCAAGAGAAATTAAAATTAAAATCCATGCCAGCAAATTCAACCTGTCCCCAATTAATGAAGAAGTATGCATATATACTCATGAAAGTTTGATGACAGCTAATAAAGGCAGATGTAATTCAGGTCATTAAAGTTATTGCTTTGCTTTCGTGAAAAAAAAACCCTGCACTAATGTCACATTGCCGATGTAATTTTTATGGCACATCACAAAATGATTATAAAAATTAATATTATACTGGAGTGCTTTGCATTGTCGGGGAAAAATGTTTTGCAAGTTTGATTTTGTTGATTTGCCTTGATGACTGATAAATTGGTAGCACGCCGAATGAGGTTTCTTTTTATATTAGAAAGTATTTAAACTGTTCATTAAAAGAGAGGCTGCATGCATTTACAGCACCCCCTGGGTTTTACCTCTGGTGTGAAGCGTGTTGCAAGCAATGTGTTACCAAACACATCTTTACCTCCCCCCCTCACCTCTGCTTTCAGCAAGGATCATTTCCTCAGTGATTTCCTTGGCCATTCATTCCTCCCCACTGATCTCCCTGCTGGCGCTTATCCCTGCAAGTGGAAGAAGTGCTACCCTTGCCCATTCACCCCCTCCCTCACCTCCATTCAGTGCCCCGCACAGGTGAGGCAACGCATCGCCTGCAAGTCATCTACTGTACCTGGGCTCCCAGTGTGGCCAACATAGATTAGGGAACTGCTTTGTCGAGCACCGTCTCTCTGTCCAATCCCCATTCTTATTCTTACATGTCTGTCTGTGGCTTCCTGTACTGTCAAGATGAGGCCACTCTCAGAATGGAGGAGCAACACCTTATACTCAGTCAAGATAGCCTCCAATTTTCATTAGGAGTTTGAAGAGATTTAGTATGTCAACAAAAACACTCAAATACTTTTATAGATGTACCGTGGAGAGCATTCTGGCAGGCATCATTACTGTCTGGTATGGCGGGGGGGGGGTGGTGGAGGGCTACTGCACAGGACTGAAAGAAGCTGCAGAGGGGTGTAAATTTAGTTGGCTCCATCTTGGATATTAGTCTACAAAGTACCCAGGACATCTTCAAGGAACGGTGTCTCAGAAAGGCAGCGTCCATTATTAAGGACCTCCAGCACCCAGGTCATGCCCTTTTCTCACTGTTACCATCAGGTAGGAGGTACAGAAGCCCGTAGGCACACACTCAGAGATCCAGGAATAGATTCTTCCCCTCTGTCATCAGATTTCTAAATGGACATTGAACCTATAAACAGTACCTCACTTTTTAAAATATATATTATTTCTCTTTATGTACGATTTTATTCTATTCAATATACATATATTGTAATTGATTGATTGATTGATTTTTTTCTTCTATATTGTGAATTGTATTGAACTGCTGCTGCTAAGTTAACAAATTTCATGACACATGCTGGTGATAATAAACCTGATTCTGATTCTGAAGATGACAGTATAAACATCGATTTCTCTAACTTCCAGCAATTTCTTCCCCTCCTCTTTCTCTCTTCTTCCATTCCCCATTCTGGCTCCCCTCTCACCTCATCTCTTTATTTCCCTATCACCTCCCTCCGGTGTCTCTCCTCCTTTCCTTTCCCCCATAGTTGATCATCTTCTATCAAATTCCTTCTTCTTCAGCCCTTTACTTTTTCCACCTATCACCTCCCAACTTCTCACCTCACCCCCACCCCCACCCCCACCCATCTACCCCCTCACATATCACCTTCTAGCTTGTACCCTTTACCCTCCCCCTTCTTATTCTTGCTGCTTCCCCCTTTTTTCCAGTCCTGATGAAGTGTCTCGGCCCAAAATGCCAACTGGAGGAACATTGTATCATTTCTTAATGCATGCATTACTAAATGACAATAAAAGAGGTCTGCGTGTCCTCATAATCTAATCTAATCTAATCTAATAATCTAATGTTTATTCCTCACCATAGATGCTGCCTGACCTGCTGAGTTCCTCCAGCTTTTTGTGTGTGTTCTGGATTTCCAGCATCTGTAGAATCTCTTGTGTTGATGATTTGCAAACAATGAATTGCCATTGTTAGATATGTTCAGTAGAAGATCTCACAAATGGCAAGTGAGTGGTTGATTTCTCTTGCCTTTGGATGGGTCACCAAACTTGCCTCCTCAACGAAACCCACCGAGAATGTCAACTCAGTTGGAAGTCAGCTTTGCTATCTGTCTGTGCTGGTCAGGTGCATATTAGAACCAAGTACCACATTGGAAAGAATGCTCCTCCATATCTAGCAGATGTAACTGTGGATTTGGTGCTGGTCGCATTCTCAGATAGTGATTGTGGCTAGGAGTCCCAAATAGAATCAGAATCAGAATTAGAATTACTTTATTGCCAGTATGTGAAACATACCAGAATTGATCATGGTTAAGTGCCAAACACAAAACATAGGACAATACCATAACAGATAACACAATAGCAACCCAACAGTGTACAAGACAGTAGTGCAAATAGCATGAGCAATCAACAATCAGCCCAAACGTCGATAATCAAACTTAAATAAATCTGAACATATGAACAAACTCAGTAATCATCAACGGAGAGCAGGACAGACCATTTCAAAGGTCAAAGTAAATTTTATTATCAAAGTACATATGTTCAAAGTTTCAAAGTATATATATACAAAGCAAGAAACCCAAACAAACCCAATTAAAGAAAAAAGAAAAATGAAAGACCAGTATCAATGCACAAGAGAAAAGAAAAAGAACACATATCATGCAAACAATTGAAGTGAACAACGACATTCTGAACCATATTGAGTCCTTAGATCTGAACCCTGGAGCACCCCAGAGCTATATATAACGCTGAGATTTATTTTCTTGCTGGTATACTAAACAAGTCCATCGATTAATAACCATAACAAAATCAATGAAAGACCGCGCAACTAAGGCATACAACAAAGCGCAGAGGTCAACAAACTGTGCAAATACAAAAATAAGAGGTGTTAATAAATAAATAAGCAATGAATATTGAGAACATGAGGTGAAGAGTCCTTGAAAGTGAGTCCATTGGTTGTGGGAACAGTTCAGTGACGGGGTGAGTGAAGTTGTGCAGGGACAGTTAGGGTATTACACCTGAGTGAGTTTTGTTGAGAATCTGGATAACTATAGGAATGAAGCTTCGGAGATGACATGTATTCCTGGTGGTGATGGACTTGTAGCAACTCCCTGATGATATTTTGGTGAATAGGTGACCACCAGTAAATTTTTCAGCTCTTTCCTTCGTTCTAGCAATGAACAGGTCTTTTAATGTCAGCAGCTGACAGCCAATGATCTTAAGACCATAAGATATAGGAGCAGAAGTAGGCCATTCGGCCCATCGAGTCTGCTCCACCATTCAATCATGGGCTGATCCAATTCTTCCAGTCAACCCCACTCCCCTGCCTTCTCCCTTTTATGCCCTGGATAATCAAGAACCCATCTATCTCTGCCTTAAATGCACCCAATGACTTGACCTCCACAGCTGCTCGTGGCAACAAATTCCACAGATTTACCACCCTCTGACGAAAGTAATTTCTCCACATCTTCGTTCTAAATAGACGTTCTTCAATCCTGAAGTCATGCCCTCCTGTCCTAGACTCCCCTACCATGGGAAATAACTTTGCCATATCTAATCTGTTCAGGTCTTTTATCATTCAGAATTTTGTAATGAGATCCCCCCTCATTCTCCTGAACTCCAGGGAATACAGCCCAAGAGCTGCCAGACATTCCTCATAAAGTAACCCTTTCATTCCTGAAATCATTCTTGTGAATCTTCTCTGAACTCTCTCCAATGAGAGTATTTCTTTTCTAAAATAAGGAGCCCAAAACTGCACGCAATACTCCAGGTGCACTCCATCTTCTCTGCTGAGGGGGCCACTCACTGTAACTTGGACTTGGAGAGGGAGGAGGTGGCAAGAAACCCAATGGTGATAAAGGTGGTCACAACACTCTCGATAATGGCTGAGTGAAAATTCATTGGTATATGCCCTGAGATGTTAAGTTTCCTAAGCTGGCATAGGTAGAAGAACCTCTAATGAATATAATGTGCTTGTCCCACTTAAATGTATTGGTAATGGTAGTCCCCAGGAATTTGAATGATGACCATTGACATAGTCTGACTGTTAATTTCCAAGGGGTAGAGCAGGTAGGGGGCTGTCTGTGGAGGTCAATTCTTATTTCTCAACTACTTCCTCTTTCAGTTCATTGCATTTTCTCACCACCATCTGTGTGAAAGAGTTGGACCTGGGGTCCCTAATAAATCCTTTTCCTCTCACAGTAAGTCTATGCTCCTAGATTTGGTTTCCTTTACCCTAGAGGAAGATTATTGCCATCTAATATGTATCCCTCTGAACCTCATTTTCCTGCCTTTTCTCTGTAACCTTTGATGTCCTTCCTAATCAAGAACCTATCAACCTCCACTTTAAATATACCCAATGACTTGATGTCCATAGCTGATTCCACAGATTCACCACTCTCTGGTGAAAGAAATTCCTACTCATCTTTGTTCTAAAGAGTTCTTATCATATTAATGGATGTCTAGCTCAGAAATCCCAGTCCTTGCTTCCCCGGCAATGAAAGGTTCATTGACCAGTGCTGTTACGCGTGAAAAAGAGAGTGCACAGAACAGGGAGAGTGCACCGAAATGGAATTCATAGAACAGGAGGAAATCAGGGAGATAGATATAAACATCATCCTGGAGGGATTGGAATGCTAGTATGAGAGTTTTGGAATGGAAATATTATTTGTCAGCAACATAAACATGGAATGATGTAGTGGTGTTGAGAATAATAATAAAGATATAGAGAGGGCATACCAGAGAGAGAGGTATCCCTTTGCATCCATTGGAACTCTGTCATCTGGCATTCTGTGCTCTGAAACTCTCTCATCCAGCGAGCTTTGAATCTGTAATGCAGATCGGCACTAATTAACTAATTCTAACTAAGGTCTAATGAAGATCTAAAATTAACTCAGATCTGTCCTAATCTGTAGCTAATTAACCTACCAGAGCAACTTCTGCAATCTCAGCCAACAGCAATATCAGCCAGTTGCAGTTCTGATATATGGATACTTAGCGTTACTGATAACTCCTGGATTCCTTACGTAACCCAGAGTCCGTTCATTATATGCAGTGTCATATGTTGTTGGTAATCATGGTCTTTCCATGACCATGATTGGTCTTTGCAGATTTTCCTACAGAAGTGGTTAGCCGTTGCCTTCTTCTGGGCAGTGACTTGCAAGATGGGTGGCCCCAGCCATTATCAATATTCTTCAGAGATTGACTGCCTGACATCACTGGTTGCATAACCAGGACTTGTGATATGCACCGGCTGCTCGTACGACCATCTGTGGCTTCATGTGACCGTAATCAGGGTGCCGAAGCAGGTGCTACCCTTTGCCCAAGGCGGAGGGATGAGGCGGCCCACAGCTCCTTTGGTAGGGACGTATTGCCACCCGGCCACCTGGAGTATCCTTAATTAAAAAGAACTGCTCTGCTGGTCAGAAGAAGACGATCAGAAGGTATTTTATTGTGGCCTTGCATTTTCTGCATTTACAGGTTCAGAGTTTCAGCCTGTAATTGTGCTACATGGAACACAGAGCACTACAGCATAAGAAAAGATCCTTCAGCCCAAGATGCCTGTGTCGACCATGACGACAGATTAAACTGATCCCAGCTGCCTGCACATGATACATATCACTCCAATCCCTGCTGACTCATTAGTCTATCGAAGAGCCTGTTACATACCTCCAGAAAAGTACAAAATACTGGAGGAACCATACAGTCAGAAGGCATAGGAGCAGAATTAGGCCATTCTGCAAATCAGATCTGCTCCACCATTCCAACATGGCTGACTTATTATCCCCTTCAACACTATTCTCCTGCCTTCTCCCTGTAATCTTTGTGCCCTTACTAATCAAGTACCTATCAACCTCCGCTTTAAGTTTACCCAATGAGTTGGTCTCCACACTGTCAGTGGAAATAAATTCTGCAGATTCACCACCCTCTGGCTACTGAAATTCCTCCTCAGCTTTGTTCCAAAGGGACGTCCTTCTATTCTGAGTCTGTGCTCTCTGGTACGGGACTCTGCACTATAGGAGATATCCTCTCCACGTCCACTGTGTCTAGGCCTTATCAGCCACAGAATGCTGATAATGAAGCTGAGCTTACAGGCAAAATTATCCTAATATTTAACACCACACTAACTGAATATATGGGCATTGATGCAACAAAACAACCCTACATACCAAAACAAAATATGTCATAAAAATTCACAAGAATTGTTAATACTCTCAATAACATTATATTACAAAATTTAGGAAAACTTGAAACATTTGAAGAACCAGACACACAGTGCAATGGCTCCAAAATAGAGGCACTTATTAATAGAAACTCAAAATTGAATAATGAAATGAAAACACCAAAATGGCAGAAGAGATTAAAAAACAAAATGGAAACCTTAATAGCCCGTCAAATGGAGTATAAAATGGATAACCCAAGGAAGAAAGTTAAGAGGAAAGCTAATGAAATACTAAGGAAATATAAGGTCCATACAAGATACGATCAACCTAACAAAAGTACTGTAGAGTTTATGGATACACTTGGTGCACAAGCTTGGTGCTTACAAAGCCAGACATAAAATGTATCAGATGGAAAAAACAGAATGATCAGTTCAGAAACAATGAAAAGGGTTTATACAGGACATTGAAACTAAATTCCATGCACCAAAATGTCACCAATCCTAGCACAGAATTATCAACAAACACAGTGATAATGGTCTAATATCTAGTCAGACAGGGTGACGCACTATTAAGAAGCAAGCTGGATTAGGGAGGAAAAGGAATGTACATGCACAATTGATGAAATGCAAATATCTGAAATCACAATGGATACGGTGAAAGAGGTTATAAAAATACCCACATCTGGAAAAGTACTGCAAGTGATAATATTCATAATTATTGGTATAAAAATTTGCTTGCCTTCATCTGTACCTTATAGGTATATCAACAGTTTTCTTAAAAATACTGCAAAAGTGCCTGATTTCTTGATAGAAGGTAAAATATATCTTTTACCTGAAGGGGAAATCATAAAAGATCCATCAAAGTTTGTCCTTTGTCTTATTACTTGTTTACAAACTATATATAAAGTTGTAACATCATGTATCTGGCAACTAGTCACCACTCACTTAGATAACCACAATATTCTCACGGAAGAGCAGAAAGGATACCATAAGTGTATGAAAGCACGTAAAGAACAACTGATAGTAGATTCTGTAATTCTAAATCAAAGCTGGTGGAAAAACAGAAATCTTTCATGTTGCTATATTGACTATCAAAAGGTATTTGACTCTGTCCCAACTCATAGTTAATAGAAGTTCTTTATATATATATATAAACTACACCCAATACTTGTGAAGTTACTGCAACATCTGATAAACCATTGGCATACTATAATCACCCTATCTATTATCAATCAAAAAAGAACAACCACTGTTATCAAAATAAACCAAGGCATTTTCCAAGGTGATCCCTGTCACCTATGCTTTTGTCTAGCTTTAAACCCACTCTCTAATCTACTGAATTGGATGAAAATTATCAAATCAGAAACAATGAAATGAGCTATACCTTAACACACTTTCTATTCATGAATGATTTGGGATTATCTATCCCTTCATCAGTTAAGCCAAAACTCAATTAATTCAAGAAGTAGAGTTATTTTCAAAAGATATAAGCACGAACTTTGGACTGGATAAATGCAGAACATTAAACATAAAGAAAGGTGTATTATAGCTAATAGAATGCAAGACAGAGCAGCTGATACAATACAACCGATGGATGAATATGAAACAAGAAATATCAACAAGGAAAGAAAATAGATCATAGTGTCATAAAGGAAAAACTATTGACAGAACTTACTTCAATACTTAAGAAAATCTGCCAAACAGAGCTCAACAGTAAAAATATAACAAAGGCAATAAACACTTCAGCTATACCAATATTAACGTATTCCTTTGGCACAATATCTTGGTCCAAAATCAATCTGGAAAATTTACAAAGAAAAATGAGAACTGAAATGACAAATTTCAGTAAGCGTTTTGTATGTCCAAATATGCTTAGCTTAACACTACCTAGCACAGAAGGGGAAAGAGGAACAACAGACATTAAAAATCTACACAACAGTCAGATAAAACTTCTAAGTATGTAATTTCATCAGCAAAAACAGGATCAGCATTCCACACAAGCATATGCAATTCCAATAAGAAGAATGCACCACTAAACACAAGAGAGAGCACAATCCAGAAAATGAAGATATTATCACTATTGAAGAAAAAGTTAGCCAATGGAAGAGCATGACCCTCCATGAAAGACGTCTCCACAATCTGAGCAGACTAGATGTCGACAAGGCAGTGTCCAATGCCTGACTCAAAGTTAGAGATCTCTTCCCAAAAACAGAAGAGTTCTTGTGGCAATACAGGACCAGGTGGTTAACACAAAAATGATCAAAACTACATAATAAAAGACCAACAAATTCAAGATGTTAAATGTAGAAAAATGAGAAACAATCCTACACTACAGAATCCTGTAGCAATTTAACTCAATCTGATTACTTACACAGGCACAATCATGTAGCAAATATCATTCATCAAAATCTTTCTTTAAAATACAAAACTCATAAAAGAAATCACATCTTACTATAAATACAAGCCTGACCAGTTTTAAAGTCAGAATGCCACAAATCATATTATGATGGATCAGTTATTCCGGATGGAAAATCCATAATAACTGTCTGGATATAATAATCCAGGATAAACAGCAAGAACAACTTATTTAATAGATATAGCCATTCCAAGCACATATAACTCACAGAAATCAATAAATGAAAACACCAGAAATATGCTGAAATAAAAGAGGAAACTGAAAGACTGTGATCATGAACAGGGATATTTTCATTGTCCCAAGAGTAATGTGTACAACTGGTGTCATCCCAAAGTCACTACACAATGGCATTAAGCAATTAGGGCTACACAGCAATATCTGTGTAAATCTTCAGAAAGCCACGATACTAAACACCACTGGAATAGTCGGAAATTTCCTAGCAATTGACAAATGAATATGCTTGGCTATACCCCTACCTCAGGTTTTACCAGCTTGAACTGAGAAAAAATAAAGAAAATTAATAATAATGATAAAAGAGTGACTTTCTAAGTCCTCAATGTTTTTGTCTAGTTTTAAACCCACTCTCTAATTTACTGAATTGGACAAAAATAGCCTATCAAATCAGAAACAATCCAATGAATTATACCTTGTGTACATGGATTATTTGAAATTATATGCTCCTTCATAAGTAAAACAAAAGCAGTTAATTCAAATGGTAGATCTACTTTCTATTCGAAAGATATGAACTTCAACTTTGGACTAGGTAAGTGTAGAACATTAAACAAAAAGAAAAGTGCAATAGAGCTAGTAGAATATAAAGCAGAGCAGCAGGATACAATACAACCGATGGATGAATATCTACGTTATCAAAAAGCAAAGAAAATATATCATAGTGTAAGAAAGGGAAAACTTTCAACAGAGTTTACTTAAGGGTTTAAGAAAATCTGCCAAACGGAGCTCAGCGGTAAAAATATAACAAAGGCAATGAACACTTTCGCTATACCCATATTAGTGTATTCATTTGGCATAGTATTTTGGTCCAAAACCAATCTGGAAAATTTACAAAGACAAATAAATGAAATGACAAATTTTAGAAAACGCTACGTACAGTCAAATGCACTTCGATTAACACTATCTAGGACATAAAAAGGAAGAAAAATAACAGATATAAAAAATTTACAAAACAGTCAGATAGATCTTCTAAGGTTATATTTTCATCAACGAAAACAGGATTCAGCACTCCATGCAAGCATATGCAATTCTGATAAGAAGTATACAGCACTAAAATGAAATTAAAGCACAACCCAGAAAAATGAAGAAATTATCACTATAGAAGGAGAAGTTAACCAATTGAAATACATGACCCTCCATAGAAGACATTCCCATGATCTGAGCAGATTAGATGTTTGTTGGTGACCTCTTCCCAGAAATGGAAGGTTTCCTTGTGGCAATACAGGACCAAGTGGTTAACACAAAAAATTATCAAGAATACATTAAAAAAGACCAACAAATTCAAAATGTTAAATGCAGAAAATGCTGAGAAAAACCAGAAACAATCCAATCCAACACATTACAGGATCCTGCAGCAGTTTAACTCAATCTGATTACTTACACAGGCACAATCAACCAAAATCTTGCTCTAAAATACTAACTGTTAAAAGATACATTACCTTACTATAAATACTAGTGTAATCCAGATGTTAGAGTTAGACTCCTACAAAATATATTTCGACCAAACTATTATTGTAGATAGGATAATCTGTAATAACAGTCTGGATATAATATTACAGGATAAGTAAGCAAGAGGACTGTATCAATCAAGGTTGACCATGGATGTTGCGTCCTAGTTGTTGAGGTACAGGAGCCTGGGCAATGTAATACAGAGAGCAAGCTGTTACCCTTGTATCAAACTTTACTTTGAAACACTTTAGAGCTTCAACATATTTACATTGTCAGTGTTTCAAGTCGCAACACTGTTACAAATTGTAACAATAAACACAGGTTGGAAGTCGGTAGCTCAATGCTAATAAACCACCGGCCTGCTGAACGCCATCGCCGTCTTGTCAAAACATTTTATTTCTTCCATTGTTCCTGTCAGATGTTTTGACTATCTGATATTATATACTTGGTTGTGAGTTGTGGTTTGTGTTTGGTTGATGTGCATATTACAAAAGAGAAGCATTTAAAGTGTGGTGCAGTTTACAGGCCATGCAAGAATTTCTTGCTCAGAGCAATGGATGGTCTGTGCAGCTGTAAAAAAAAATTAGAAGAAACGTTGGTATGTTCAGTCAACTTCCCCTTCCTGGTTCACAATAAATTCCTTGGTCTTACTGACACTAAGAGCAAGTATGTTGTTGTGACACCACACAACCAGACCATCTATCTCACACCTATATACCTCCTCATATCAGTCCTCGATCTTCGGAGTTCCTCCAGCAGATTGTATGTTGCTCTAGATTCCAGCATCTGCAGTCACTTGTGTCTCCCTTCAATTGATAATTGTGCAACTGAAGTGCATTAAAGAATGTAACATCCACCCCTTCAAAGCCTGCCGCTGAAAGTGGGTCATCCTGATTCTGTACCATTGTAACTGGACAGGGGAAGACACTTAATAAATGTTCATGTTAATTGGTCTTCATCAACAATATTTGTTACAATGTATCAGAAACAGAACCCGAACCAGAATCAAGTTTATTATCACTGACTCACTGACATATGTTGTGGAATTTGTTGTTTTGCAACAGCAGTACAGTGCAATATATAAACACACCATAAATTACTTATATATGTATATTTTAAATGAAACATGTAAAGCAAAAAGAGAGTAAGCAAAACTATTGAGGGGCTGTCATGAGTTGGTTCACTGTCCATTCAAAAATCTGTTGGCAGAGGGGAAAAAGTTGTTCTTAAACATTGAGTGTGTGTTTTCAAATTCCTGTGCTTCCTCGTTAATGGTAGTAATGAGAAGAGGGTATGTCCTGGTGATGGGCGGGGAGTGTGTCCTTAATGAAAGATACCACCATCATGAGGCATCATTGCCTTTTGAAGATATCCATGATGCTGGGGAGGCAAGTGCCCGCAATGGAGCTGGCTACATTGGCAATCCTCTGCATCCTTTTCTGATCCTGTGCAGTGGCCACTCCATATCCCAGATGGCAATGCATCCAGTTAGGATGCATCGAGTGACTTTGAGCACTTCCCAATTCATGGACAAAATTGGCTCATGTGTTGTCTGTAAAACAAAACTCCAGGTTTGCACTGTGCGGGATCCTGCTGTGTATTTCACCACGGGATGTACATTCGCTGCTGCACTTCCAACGTTGCAGTTGGGACTACAACTCAAGGGTGCGTCACCAGTCCCAAGGTTGTGAAAGGCGCTATTGAAATGCAGTTCTGGTTCCTTTAATCAGTGCGGAGTTTCCTTTCTGGATCCACTGTATCGCTTTCACAGGAAGTGCCGGGCTTGTCTCCGCTCAGAATGGTGCCCCTGCATGAATGGTCTGGGCATAAATCTAAATTAGCATTCAGCACAGGGAGAAAACAGTAAACAGCTCCCAGTAAGCATGAGTGAAAATAAATTCAACGCCTCTCATTTGTACAGAGCAATGTAGAACAAAAGGCCTGACGATGAATGTGTAATTTTCTGACATTCATATCTGGGCCAAGGGCTAATGTGTGCCGGTGTCTAATAATAAACGCTGCATTCCTTTGATAGATGGAGTGTAGAAGCAGTTCTATTCAGGGTCTCAGTCAAGAGCACGTCATGTCTTTTGTAACCTGACATCTTTATTCTGCCTAGACATTCAAATAGGTCTGTCACATTACTTAAAGAGCGACTTGATCTTAACTCTTCACTGGCCTGTCCTGGCTGACTCTGCGATCCCGGCTCACACCTCTGCTGCCTCTGGTCCCCTCGAGGATGCCCAGACAATTTCCCTTGGTATCAAGTTCGAGTTTAAGGGATGGTAGCGTAGTGGTTAGCACAATGCTTTACAGTACCAGTGACCCAGGTCCAAAATGCTCTGGTTTCCTCCCACGGTTTGAAGACCTACCGGCTGGTAGGTTAATTTTGAGACATTGTAAATTGCCCTGTGATTAGGCTAGGGTTAAATCAAGGGCTGCTAGGTGGTGCAGCTCAAAGGGCTGGGAGAACCGATCCCACCTTGTATCTCAATAAATAAATAAATAAAAATAAACTTATTGTCATTCAACCATATATATGTATACCACCAAATGAGACAATGTTCCTCTGGACCAAGGTGCACAACACAGTACCTATAACTCGCACACAGCACAAGGTAATACTGCCACAAATAAATTCATAAATAAGAAAATATATTATGACATTTAACATAAGGTACATTTACAACACAAGTCAAAAAGTAAACAGTATAACGCTGCTGGTGTTTCATATGCTGTGAGACCTGGGTGGTGGCAGGGAGTTCAGTCGTCTCACAGCCTGCAGGAAGAAGGTCTTCCCATCCTAACAGTCCTTGTCCCAATGCTGTGGTACCCTCTGCCTAATGGTTAGGTGGAGGTGTTGAGATGTTAAAGAGATTGTGGGATGGATGGAAGGATTCCTTGACCAGATCACCAGAGCTGATGATTCTTTTCCACATCTGAACAATGTGCGAACTGGGAGATTAGCAGATTGCCGTACACTGTCTGTAAAGTGTTAGGGTGTAGTAGGATCCCTGAAAAAAACAGGAATTCTCAGTGGCCAACCATTTTAATTCCACTGCACAATATGCTTGTCCTTGGCTTCTTCTACTTCCACAATGAGGCCACTCTCAGGTTGGAGGACAATACCCCATTTCCCATCAGGGTAGCCTCCAAACTGATAGTATGAGCATCAATTTCTCCATCTTGTGGTAATTTCCCACCTCCCCCTTCTCTCTTCAATTCCTCATTCTGGTTTCCCTCTTACCCTTTTCATCCCCTCTCCTGCCTATCACCTCCCCTAGT
Organism: Mobula hypostoma; assembly: GCF_963921235.1. Lineage (NCBI taxonomy): Eukaryota > Metazoa > Chordata > Chondrichthyes > Myliobatiformes > Myliobatidae > Mobula > Mobula hypostoma. Next base: position 191,976,638 of record NC_086100.1, read on the forward strand.
GCTCTTCCTCCTTCCCTTTCTCCCATGGTCCACTCTCCTCTCCTATCAGATTCCTTTTCTTCATTTCTTCCCCTCTTCCACCAATCACCTCCCAGCTTCTTACCATCCTGCTTCCCCCACCCACTTGGCTTCATCTATCACCTTCTAGCTTGTACTTTCTATCCTCTCCTCGCCTCCCACCTTCTTATTCTACCTTCTTCAACCTTTCTTTCCAGTCCTGGTGTTGGGTCTCGGCCCGCAAAATTGACTGTTTATTCTTTTCCATTGATGTTGTTGACCTGCTGAGTTCCTCCAGCATTTTGAGTGTCTTCTGCTGAAGAGTTGATAAGAACAGCATCCAAGGAAAATTATTTGGAGTGGGAGGGTGGGATAGCTCTATGTGCTAGGATGGTCTCGATGGGCTGAATTGCCTCATTTTTTTGGTGGGGAAATGAGAATATTTCCTTTTCTGAAACTCACTTGTGAACTAGTGTGGATTTTGAAAATAAAGATAGAGATTAGCTTTATTTGTTATAAGCATATCGAAACATAGCTTACATCAAATCAGTGAGGATTGTGCTGGGGCAGCCCGCAAGTGTCACCACGTTTCCAGTGCCAAAATAGCATGCCCAGATTTACTAACCCTAACCTGTATGTCTTTGAGATGTGGGGGGAAACTGGAGCACCCCGGTCATGGGGAGAAAGTACCAACTCCTTACGGACAACATTGGGAGTCAAGCTCTGATTGGTGATCACTGGCACTGTAAAGTGATTGTGCCAACTGCTATGCCAGCAGCCTCACCAGGGAAGGAGACGCTGGTGCTGGCACTGGCTGTGTGCTGCTGGATTCCGTCCTAGGTTGGAGTTTGGCCCCCTTCTGTCAGTGCTGCCCTACAATGTTTCCTCCCGGGAATACAAGCTGCACCGCATTCTTCTGTGGCTGCACTTGCATGAGATGAGGAACTGCTATGGGTTATTCTTGCAGAAACGTGGCTCCAGGACAACATCTGTGTACCATTGATCTATAGGTCATGACACTCGGTGACTTGGACTACTTTATTATTAATTTTTTGTAACTTTGTTATACTGCCATCATAATTCTGTGTGATATGTTTGTGTGTGTGTGTGTGTGTGTGTGTGTGTGTGTGACTGTTGGTACTGTGTTTTGCACCCTGGCCCTGGAGGAAAACTGTTTCATTTGTCTGTATTCTTGAGTATGACAATGACAATTAAACTTGAACTTGAATTAGACTTGAACTTGATGATCACTGTTACTATTGGTAGGATTTTGATTGCAGGTTTATTGAATTAACAAGCAGATTTATTTTACTTCATCATTGCATTTGGCACAGACACCATGGGCCAGAGGGCCTGTACTTGTTCTGTGTTTTAAGCCCTGTTTGTAAGAATGTTGTCAGGACTCAAGGGCAGAGGTTGGGTAGGTTTGGTCTTTACTGCTTGGAGCACAGGAGACTGAGGGGTAGACCTTATAAAGATGTAGAAAATCATAAGAGCCACAGATTGAGTGAAGGCACAGTCTTTTTTTAGGGAAAGGGAACCAAAAACTAGATGGCATAGATTTAAGGTGAGAGAGGAAAGAGTTTAAAGAGACCTGAGGGGCAACTTCTTCACACAGGGTTTGGTACGTATTTGGAATCAGCTGCCTAAGAAAGTGGTTGAGGCAGGTACGATTTAAAAGTCAGATACACAAGAGATTCTTCAGATGCTAGAAATCTTGAGCAGCTCATACAAAATGCTGGAGGAACTCAACAGATCAGGCAATATCTATGGAGAGGAATAAAGAGCCTTCGTTTTGGGCCAAGAACCTTCATCAGCACTTTACCTGGTGAAGAGCCTCAGCCCAAAGCATTATCTCTTTATTCCTCTCCATTGATGCTGCCTGACCTGCTGAGTTCTTCCAGCATTTTGTGCGTAATATAGATGATAAATATCTGTCTTCATTTATTTCTTTCTGTAGTATTTATTTCTGATTTCGAAAGTCTGAAGTATTTTATTCTATTGTTGTCCCATAGTTAAATCACTTCGTTATCCTTTTTTATACTATCTTTGTTGTCATTCGCTTGCTTACATACACACACACACACACACACACACACACACACACACACACACACACACACACACACACACACACACACACACACACACACACACACACACACACACACACACACACACACACACACACACACACTCACATGCACACATATACTCACACACATTTATGCACATACTTAATAATGCATGTATGCACACACAACTACAAACGCACACACACACTGATGCTGACATGTGTACACAAAAACACACAACAAAACTGAAAAAACTGTAGACCACTTGCAGTCTCAAGCCTAACCCTAACCCTGTTCAATATGATCATGGCTGATCAACCACAGGTCCCAGCACATCCATGTACACAGGCAGTACATCCAGGTACACAGATAACAGACACAAAATGCTGGAGGAACTCAGCAAGTCAGGCAGCATCCATGGGAAATGAACAGTCAATGTTTCAAAAGAGACCCTTCGTCAGGGCTCAGTGTTATGCAAGACATGTATGTGCACAAACACACACACAAATGCATAAAATTGTTAGACATACACATGCACACCCACACATCCACACATATAGATGCATAAACCAACACACTTACTCATTCTTACACACACGCTGACACACACTCACACACATTTATACACATACAGATATTAACACACTCAATCTGATATTAACACATACACATTTATACACGTACAAAACAGTACACACATTCACACAGTAATACACACACGTACACTTTTATACATATACAAAACCAAGCACACACACACACTGATGCACACATATACACATTTATATCCATACAAAAATTAACTCATAAAAACACAGATACACACACATACACATTTTTTTCACACACTAAGTCACACACAGACACGCTGACATGCACACATACACATTAATAGACACACAAGCTCTGAAACACACACACACATTGACGCACAAATTCTGAAACACACATACACACACAGGCAGAGTGACCACTTGTTCTATAACTTCCCTGTCCACCCAGAGGAAACATTCACCTCTGAACCTGAATACTAGGACTAGTCTCCACTCCATCTAATTAGCTAACTGTTATCTCCTCAGCTGCAGTGCTGTTATTTTAACTTATATCGCAGGCTGCTGGATAACTATTCCACAGCGTTATGGTAGCCTAGAGCTCGGCAGGGCCTGTCTGTCGACTGACATGATGAAAGCAGACCCAGGCTCATCGACCAGCACTTCCAAATAGCTTTGCCGCTTTACTGTAAGAAATGGGTACAGGTGGGGCCCAGTTTCTCAGGGTCCTCGCCTCTCCAGGCTTCATGAATAAGAGAGAAAGGGAAAGAGACTGCGAAAGATTGATTTCAGAAGCTGCTTTAGTGCCTCATATAATATTTATTTTGATTGTGCACGGTTCTGTAATTGCCATTTCTCCCTTTGAATTATTTACACTGTAGTCGTAAGCCTCAGATTGGGGAAATTCAGTACTGGGTTAGCTGGGCCGGAGACTTCAAGATAGATGGGTAATTGGAAAGCGGTAGAATTGACTGAGTCTTTCTTTAGGAATACAGTTACTGAGATTATTTCAGAATTGCAACTGGTTTAAGACTCACTGTCAATCTCTACCTTGCATTTTTTTAAAGAGAAATGCCACATGTACATCGAAGCTTACCGTGAAATGAGTCGTTATGCGTTGACGACTAACGTAGTCTGCGGATGTGCTGGGGCAGCCCGCAAGAGTCCCCACACTTCTGGCGCAAATATAGCACGCTCAGAACTCACCAACCCTAAACCGTATGTCGTTGGAATGTGGGAAGAAACCCAGAGGAAACCAAGGCAGACACAAGGAGAACGTACAAACATTTTAATTCCACATCCCCAGTGGCCGCACATTTTAATTCCACATCCCCAGTGGCCGCACATTTTAATTCCACATCCCCAGTGGCTGCACATTTTAATTCCACATCCCATTCCCATTCTGACATGTCTATCCACGGCCTCCTCTACTATAAAGATGAAGCCACACTCAGGTTGGAGGAACAACACCTTATATTCCGTCTGGGTAGCCTCCAACCTGATGGCATGGACACTGACTTCTCTAACTTCCACTAATGCCCCACCTCCCCCTCGTACCCCATCTGCTATTTATTTATATACACACATTCTTTCTCTCACTCTCCTTTTTCTCCCTCTGTCCCTCTGACTATACCCCTTGCCCATCCTCTGGTTCCCCCCGCTTGTCTTTCTCCCTAGGCCTCCTGTCCCATGATCCTCTCATATCCCCTTTTGCCAATCACCTGTCCAGCTCTTGGCTCTATCCCTCCCCCTCCTGTCTTCTCCTATCATTTTGGATCTCCCCCTCCCCCTCTCACTTTCAAATCTCTTACTATCTCTTCCTTCAGTTAGTCCTGACAAAGGGTCTCGGCCTGAAACGTCGACTGCACCTCTTCCTAGAGATGCTGCCTGGTCTGCTGCATTCACCAGCAACTTTGATGAGTGTTGCTTGAATTTCCAGCATCTGCAGAATTCCTGTTGAGAACGTACAAAACTGCTTACAGACAGTGATGGGAATTGGTCCCCAGTCAGTGATGATTGGTGCTGTAAAGCAATTGCACTAGGCACTATGCTGCCATGCCATCTATACACGACCACGCCGTCATATTACATTACCGTGTCACCTCAAACATTATTGTGCCTCTTCATTAGCCAAGAGATGGTCTTCTCTGATTGTGTACAATGGCTAGTGGTGTTCCACATCGGTAAGTGTTGGGACCACTTCTTTTCACATTATATATGAATGATTTAGAATGTGGAATTGCTGGCTGTGTGGCTAAGTTTGCGGACAATGCAAAGATAGTTGGAGGGGCAAGTAGTGTTGAGGAAGCAGAGAGTCTGCGGAAGGACTTAAACAGATCAGGAGACTGGGAAAAGAAGGAATATAGTGCAGGGAAGTGTTTCAGCATGCACTTTGTAGTAGGAATAAAGGTGTAGACTATTTTCCATTCTGGGAGAAAATTCGCAGATCCGAGGTGCAAAGGGACTTGGGAGTCCTTGTGCAAGCTTCCCTAAAGGTTAACCTGCAGGTTGAATCAGTGGTAAATAAGGCATAAATAATGTTGTCATTCATTTTGGGAGATTATAATATAAAAGCAAGGATGTAATGTTGAGGCTTTATAAGGATTGGTCATTTGAACAGTATTGTGACCAGTTCTAGCCCCCTCATGTATAAAAGGATGTACTGGCATTGAAGAGGGACCAGAGGAAGTCGAGGAGAATGATCCTGGGAATGAAAGGGTTAATTTACGAGGAGCATTTGATGGCTCTGGCCCTGTACTCCTTAGAGGCCTAGACAGACTAGATGTGGGAAGGATGTTTGCTATTGTGAGGGAGTCTAGGACCAGAGTGGACAGCCTCGGAATAGAGAGACATCCCTTTACAACAAAGATGTGGAGGAGTATCTTGAACAAAGGTGGTGAATCTGTGGAAATCATTGCCACAGATGGCTGAGGAGGCCAAGTCATTGGGTATACTTAAAGCAAAGTTTGCTATGTTCTTGATTAGTCAGGGCGTCAACGGTTATAAGGAGAAGGTGGAAGAACGGGGTTGAGAGGGAAATAAATCAGCCATGATGCTATGGTAGATCAGGCTCGATGGGATGAATAGCCTAATTCTGCTCCTATGTCTTATGGTTTTATGATTACTTGATGGTTGTGTTGGGAAATTCTCACTGATACCCAGTTAATAGCCCAAGTCCTTTCTCTTCCCTAAATTATGACTAATATTCCATACACGGTAAACAAGAGTAAACAGGGGACCAGGCATCTCATTAGGTCAACAAACAGAGTGGAGCTTGTCTTGGTAACTACTGAGAAGAAGTAGTCACCTCTGGTCACTCACTGGTGAAGTATCCATGAAGATTTGTGAAGTTTTCTGTTGAAGCCCTTGCACAATTTGGAGGCTTAGAGTCTAAGGGTCCTACCATTTCCTGGATACTTTCCTCTTGGAGTCATAGAGTCAGAGAACACCACAGCACAGAAACAGGCCCTTCGGCCCATCTAGCCCATGCAAAACTGTTATTTTGCTTAATCCCATTGATAGCCCTCCATATCCCTCCCAGCCATATGCTTATCCCAATTTTTCTTAAATGTTGCAGTCAAACCTTCTTCCACTATTTCCATTTGCAGGACATTCCACAATTGCACCACTCTCTGAGTGAAGAAGATCCCCCTCAGATTTCCCTTAAATATTTCACCCTTTATGATTAACCTATGACCTCTAGTTCTGGTCTCACTCAACCTCAGTGGAAAAAGCTTGTTTGCATTTACCTTATGTATACACTTCATAATTTTGTATACCTCTATCAAATCTCCCCTCATTCTCTTCTGCTCTAGGAAATAAAGTCCTAACCTATTCAATCTTTCTGTATAAGTTGGGTCCTGAAGTCCCAGCAACATCCTTGTAAATTTTTTCTGTACTCTTTCAATCTTATTGATATCTTTCGTTTTGGTAGGTGATCAGAACTGCACACCATATTCCAAATTAGGCCTCACTAATGTCTTGTACAACTTCAACATCACATCCCAACTCCTGTTCTCAGTACTTTGATTTATGAAGGCCAATGTGCCAAAAGCTTTCTCTACGACCCTATCTACTTGTGATGTTACTTTCAAAGAATTGCGGATCAGTATTCCTATATCCCTCTGCCCCACCACACACTTCAGTGGCCTACTGTTCACAGTGTAAGTTCCACCCTGATTTGTCCTCCCAAAGTGCAACACCTCACACTTGTCAGGTTTAAATTCCATCTGCCACTTTTCAGCTCATTTTTCCCAGCTGGTCCAGACCCCACTACAGAGTCTCTGTAAACTCTACGTTCCCTAGGAGCTGTCTGAAATTTCTATGTTCCTTTGATTCTGGTCTCTTGTGTGTCTCCACAATCTTGTCTTCATCTCTGGAGACTTCCATACAACTTCGCTACTGCCTGTCTACTCCTTAAGATTCTTCTACAAAGTGAGTTTTTCCGAATCAAAATCAGGTTTATTATCATTGACGTATGCCATGGAATTTGATGTTCTTGTGGTAGCAGTACAGTGAAGACATAAAAATACTATATGTTACAGTAAATAAATCACAAGACTAAGACAACCGCGCTGCTCTAAAGAGCACTGTATGAGGTCAAGTTTACCCTTAGCCATTCGGTTCTATAATGAGTCAACCTATAGCCAGGGAAGTGACGACCCCTCCTGTTGACTGTTTGTGGTAACTTTTTTTTTATTCTTTCCTCTTCTCTTCTAATATTTATATCTGCACACTTGTAATGCTACTGTGACATTGCAATTTCCTTTGGGATCAAAAAAGTATCTATCTATCTATCCTATTAAATATTGTGAAAGAGGAATAGCAAGGTAATGTTCAGAAATTTGAAATTCTACTAATCTTGTTCATTGATTGATTGATTGAGAGAGATACAGCGCAGGATAGGGCCTTTTGCCCTTTGACCACTCCGCCTAGCAACCCTGACTTAATCTGAGCCTAATTACAGGGCAATTTACAATGACCAATTAACCTACCAACCGGTACATCTTTGGACTGTGGGAGGAAACCGAAGCACCCGGAGGAAACCCACACGGTCACGCAGAGAATGCACAAACTCCTTACAGCTAGTATTGAACCCAGATCGTCAGTACTGTAAAGCGTTATGCTATCCACTACGCTACCATGCCACCCCCATTATATTGTTCTCAATATTATTTATTTAGTATTCATTATTATTATTATTATTATTTTATTTTTCATTTTGTATTTGCCCAATGAGGGGCGTTGACTGTGTGGATAGTCAGAGGCCTTTTATCAGGGCTGAAATGGCTAAGACAAGGGGTATAGTTTTAAGGTGCTTGGAAGTAGGTACCGAGGGGATGTCAGGGGTAAGTTTTTCACAGAGAGTGGGGGTGCGTAGAATGCACTGCCAGTGGCAGTAGTGGAAGTGGATACAATAGGGTCTTTTAAGAGACTTTTAGATAGGTACATGGAGCTTAGAAAATAGAGGGCTATGTGCTAAGGAAATTCTAGGCAGTTTTTAGAGTAGGTTACATGGTCGGCACAACATTGTGGGCTGAAGGGCCTGTAATGTGCTATAAATTTCGATGTTCTATGTTCTATATTCAATTTGTCACTCATTGCACATTGTTTTTTGTCCATCTTTGTTTGTGCATAGTTTTTTCATTGATTCTATTCTGTTTCTTGGTATCTTTGCGGCTGGTGCTAAACTGTACCGGTCTCTGCCGTCCGTTTGGATTCATCAGCTGTGTGGTCAACAGCTTGCTCTCCGTGTTGTACTGCCCTGACTTGCCTTGTGTATCATGTAGCCAGCTGGAATGGAACATCCATGGTTAACCCCACCCAACCCCAACCCCTCTCTATTGAGTTTCCTTGTCTGTACTATGAATGCCCACAAGAAAGTGAACCCAAGGGTGGTATATGGTGATGTTCACTCCTCTCTCTCTATGATGCTGAGGCTACGGCTGTGCCCGCTAATATGATGAACTGATAAGCGAGGCTTTGGGCCTACTCTGAGCTGCTCTGGCCTTCGGATCTGAGGACTCAATTTTTGGTTCGGATTGCTGTTGTTCACTTCAATTGTTTACATGATCTGTATTTTTTTTTCCTTTTCTTGCATATTTGGAGTTGGTCTTTTATTGTTATTTTTTATTCTTTAATTGGCTGCTTTGGATTTCTTGCTTTGTGTCTACCTATGAGTAAACAAATTTCAAGGTTGTATAATAATAGGCATCCGTTAGTCTCGTGAGACCATGGATTTGCGCCTTGGAAGGTTTTCCAGGGCACAGGCATGAGCAAGGTTGTATGGAAGACTGGCAGTTGCCCATGCTGCAAGTCTCCCCTCTCCATGCCTCCAATATTGCCCAAGGGAAGGGCACTAGGGCCGATACAGCTTGGCACCGGTGCCATCGCAGAGCAATGTGTGGTTAAGTGCCTTGCTCAAGGACACAACACACTGCCTTAGCTGGGGCTCGAACTCACGACCTTCAGATCACTAGACCAATGCCTTAACCATCTGGCCACGCGCCAACACATAATAACACATAATTTAAAGTTGCTGGTGAACGCAGCAGGCCAAGCAGCATCTGTAGGAAGAGGTGCAGTTGACGTTTCGGGCCGAGACCCTTCGTCAGGACTAACTGAAAGAAGAGATAGTAAGAGATTTGAAAGTGGGAGGGGGAGGGGGAGATCCAAAATGATAAGAGAAGACAGGAGGGGGAGGGATGGAGCTAAGAGCTGGACAGAGGATAAAGTTTAAGATGGGGTGTCACAGTAATGGACAGGTTAATGTAACGCTATGTAATGCTTTTGTTAAGACTTTTACTGCTAATGCTATAGGGTATTTCATTTAACACACATCAAAGTTGCTGGTGAACGCAGCAGGCCAGGCAGCATCCCTTACTCACTCTTCCTTCAGTTAGTCCTGACGAAGGGTCTCGGCCTGAAACGTCGACTGCACCTCTTCCTAGAGATGCTGCTTGGCCTGCTGCGTTCACCAGCAACTTTGATATATGTTGCTTGAATTTCCAGCATCTGCAGAATTCCTGTTGTTATAACACATAATTTGTATGTTCTTTGCTAATAAATATACTTTGAACACATATGTACTTTAATGATAAATTTAATTTGAATTCTGCTAACAGAGGGGAAAAGCTCTTCCTAAACTGTTGAGTATGGGTTTTCCGGCTCTTGTACCTTCTCCTGATGGTAGTAATGAGAAGAAGACATGTCCAAATGATGGATGTAGCCTTCCTGAGGCACAGCGTTTTGAAGATGTCCTTAATGGTGGGGAGGGTTGTGCCCATGGTAGAACTGACTGAGTCTGCAACACTTTGCAGGCTCCTTGAATCCTGCACGTTGGAGCTTCCATTCCAGGAGGTGATGAAGCCAGTTAGATTGCTCTCCTTGGTACATCAGTAGACATTTGCGAGATTCTTTGGTGACATACCAAATCTCCTCAAGGTTCCAATGAAGTATAGATGCTGGTGCATCTTCTTCATGTTTCCGTCAATATGTTGGGTGTTGACACTCAAGAACTTGAAACCGCAAACACTTCCCACTGCTGACCTCTCAGTGAGGACTGGTATGTCTTCTCTTGACTTCCCATTAGATATTCTAAGGTCATCAAAGGGAATAGGGTTTCCCAGTAGTTCTGTGAAGACAATACCCAGGCATAGAAGAGGAGCTTGGCAGAGTGAGGGTTAATTGCATTTGGGAAGGATACAGTGAGCCTGGTGCCTCTGGAGCAAAGGGATTATCTGCCTGTGAAGGTTCACCCTCGTTACTGAAACTTGAAAGGCATTAACCGAACACAAGGCAGGATCAGACCATCTAATGAAGGAGGAGCGCGCAGATGATGGGGAATGGAGACTGACTTCTTCCAGAGATTACAATCAGTACCTCCAAGTGGTTTCAGGGGAGGTGACGGAAACAGAAAGGAAGAGGGGACAGGGAGCTCAAATGGGCTGTGTTCTGATGTGCATTTCTACAAAATTTCAATAATCACTAACTGCAGGTAAACATTATAATGTGACCAGTTTACATTAATTGCAAAGCATTGCATGTCGCCTGGGCATGTAAAAATGTAAGATCTAATTTAGCCTTTTCCATAGTTCATCATAATGAGCCCCACCATCCACGACATACCCTCTTCACATTACTACCATCAGAGAGGAGGTACAGGAGACCAAAGACTCCTAGAGTCAATGTTGCAGGAACATCTTCTTCCCCTCCGCATCATCAGGTTTCTGAATCATCCATGAACTCATGGAAACTACCTCACTGTTTTGCTCCCTTTTTGCATTACTGTTGTTATATATTTTTCGTAATGTAACTTCTTGTGATTTAAAAAAATGTATTGCACTGTACTGCTGTCTCAAAGCAACAAGTTTAGCAAGTTTCTCTCTCTCTCTCTCTCACACACAGACACGCACACACACACACACACGCACGCACACACACACACGCACGCACACGCGCGCGCGCACACACACACACACACACACACACACACACACACACACACACAAAAATACAGGCTTGTGCAAAAGCCTTAGGCAAATATATATAGCTCGGACCTTTGCACACTACTGTAGTATTTTTTTGTATTGCACTGTACTGCTGCTGCAAAAAAACTAATGATAATATATGTAAATGATGATCAACAGGGCCAGATGGTCTGCATCCCAGAGTGCTAAAGGAAGTAGCCCAAGAAATAGTGGATGCATTAGTGATAATTTTTCAAAACTCGTTAGATTCTGGACTAGTTCCTGAGGATTGGAGGGTGGCTAATGTAACTCCACTTTTTAAAAAAGGAGGGAGAGAGAAACCGGGGAATTATAGACCAGTTAGCCTAACGTCGGTGGTGGGGAAACTGCTGGCGTCAGTTATCAAGGATGTGATAACAGCACATTTGGAAAGCGGTGAAATGATCGGACAAAGTCAGCATGGATTTGTGAAAGGAAAATCATGTCTGACGAATCTCATAGAATTTTTTGAGGATGTAACTAGTAGAGTGGATAGGGGAGAACCAGTGGATGTGGTATATTTGGATTTTCAAAAGGCTTTTGACAAGGTCCCACACAGGAGATTAGTGTGCAAACTTAAAGCACACGGTATTGGGGGTAAGGTATTGGTGTGGGTGGAGAATTGGTTAGCAGACAGGAAGCAAAGAGTGGGAATAAACGGGACCTTTTCAGAATGGCAGGCGGTGACTAGTGGGGTACTGCAAGGCTCAGTGCTGGGACCCCAGATGTTTACAATATATATTAATGACTTGGATGAGGGAATTAAATGCAGCATCTCCAAGTTTGCGGATGACACGAAGCTGGGTGGCAGTGTTAGCTGTGAGGAGGATGCTAAGAGGATGCAGGGTGACTTGGATAGGTTGGGTGAGTGGGCAAATTCATGGCAGATGCAATTTAATGTGGATAAACGTGAAGTTATCCACTTTGGTGGCAAAAATAGGAAAACAGATTATTATCTGAATGGTGGCCGATTAGGAAAAGGGGAGGTGCAACGAGACCTGGGTGTCATTATACACCAGTCATTGAAAGTGGGCATGCAGGTACAGCAGGCGGTGAAAAAGCCGAATGGTATGCTGGCATTTATAGCGAGAGGATTCGAGTACAGGAGCAGGGAGGTACTACTGCAGTTGTACAAGGCCTTGGTGAGACCACACCTGGAGTATTGTGTGCAGTTTTGGTCCCCTAATCTGAGGAAAGACATGCTTGCCATAGAGGGAGTACAAAGAAGGTTCACCAGATTGATTCCTGGGATGGCAGGACTTTCATATGAAGAAAGACTGGATGAACTGGGCTTGTACTCGTTGGAATTTAGAAGATTGAGGGGGGATCTGATTGAAACGTATAAGATCCTAAAGGGATTGGACAGGCTAGATGCAGGAAGATTGTTCCCGATGTTGGGGAAGTCCAGAACGAGGGGCCACAGTTTGAGGATAGAGGGGAAGCCTTTTAGGACCGAGATTAGGAAAAACTTCTTCACACAGAGAGTGGTGAATCTGTGGAATTCTCTGCCACAGGAAACAGTTGAGGCCAGTTCATTGGCTATATTTAAAAGGGAGTTAGATATGGCCCTTGTGGCTACGGGGGTCAGGGGGTATGGAGGGAAGGCTGGGGCGGGGTTCTGAGTTGGAGGATCAGCCATGATCATAATAAATGGTGGTGCAGGCTCGAAGGGCTGAATGGCCTACTCCTGCACCTATTTTCTATGTTTCTATGTTAACCTGATTCTGATATGGGCCTCTATTGTGGATTAAGACCGTAACACCAAAAGACCATAAGACGTAGGAGCAGAATTAGGCCATTTGTCCCATCAAGTCTGCTCTGCCATTTCAAGATACCTGAGCCCTTTTTCCTCTCAGCCTCAATCTTCTGCCTTCCATCCCTCCCCGTATCCCTTCATAGTCTGACCAATCAAGATCAACCTCCGCCTTAAATAGACTGAGACCCTTCATCAGGACGGGAAAAGAGATAAGAAATCAGAGTAAGAAGCTGGGGGAGGAGAGGAAGAAGTATAAGGTAGTAGGTGACAAGTGAAACTGGGAGGGAAGAGGGGTAAAGTAAAGAGCTGGGAAGTTGATTGGTGAAAGAGCTAAAGGGCTGGAGAAGGGGGAATCTGATAGGAGAGGACAGAAGGCCATGGAAGAAAGGGAAAGGGGATGAGAATCAGAGGAAGATGATGGACAGGTAAGGAGATATGGTGAGAGATGGAAACGGGAAAGGGGAATGGTGAAGTGGGTGGAGGCAATTACGGGAAGTTTGAGAATTCGATGTTCAATCCTGGATTTATTTTTGTGAACCACCTTTGAACCCTCTCCAGTTTCATTATATCCTTACTAAGACCAGGAGCCCAAAACTGTTCGCAATGCTCCAAGTGAGGCCTCACCTCACTTCTGAAGTGTCAACATCACATCCTTGTTTTTATATTGTAGTCCTCTTGAAATGAATGCTAACATCACACGTGCCTTCCTCACCACAGACTCAACCTGCAACTTAACCTTTAAGGAATCCTGCACAAGGATTCTCAAGCCCTTTTGCACCTCAGATTTTTGTATTTTCTCTGCATTTAGAAAATAGTCAACCCTGTCATTTCTTCTACCAAAGTGCATGACCATACCCTTCCCAACACTATATTCCACCTGCCATTTCTTTGCCCTTTCTCCTAATCTGTCTAAGTCCTTCTGTAGGCTCTTTATTTCCGCAAAAATACCTGCCCTCCACCTATCTTCGTATCTTCTGAAAACTTTGCAACAAAGCCATCAATTCCAGAGTGGGAAGGGGGCAGGGAAAGGGGAATCATTGTTGGGAAAAGGGGAAGGGAATAGGAAGCACCAGAGAGATATTCTGTAAAGATCAATAAACTAATTGTTTGGAATCAAATTACCTTGCCTGGTGTCTCAGGGCTGGGTGTGTCTGTACCCATGCCACAATCGCACCCGTCCCAGCACTCCTTCTCTGCCATATGTTCCACACCCTTTCCATGGCCCTCCACTCACCATTCCCAACATCCTTTATTCCCGGCAGATTTACAAACTCACTGTCCACTCCACATTGACAAATCCAGTACTGTGCGCACGTGCACACATACAAATACACGTACGTGAAAAGTACAGCAAGAAGCCACCCTAGCATACTATGGACCATTCCAGAGTCTGTTCACAGTGGGACAGAAGCTGCTGTCCTGGAGCCTGGTAGTACCTGCTTTCAGGCTTTTGTATTTCCTACCTGATGGGATGGTGGAAAAGAGAGGCTAGATGGAATTGTTGATTATGTAGACTGCTTTAACAAGTAGGAAGCAGTAGAGAGAAGTGTAGACAGAATCCACGGAACGGAGGCTGCTTTCTATGTCCACTGCTATGTGGTGAGCTATGTCCACTGCTCTCTGCAAATTCTTCTGGACATAGGCAGAGCAGTTGCCTTACCAAGCCAAGACACTTTCTATTGTTCATGGGTGTAAATTGGTGAGGGTCAAGGGGGAATGGCAAATCTTTAGCCTCCTGAGGAAGTAGAGACATTGGTGAACTTACTTGGCTGTAGCAACTGCATGGTTGGACCGGTTCAGGGCTATTGGTGATGTTCTCTCCTAGGAGCTTAGAGCTTTCAACCCTCTTGACCTCAATGCTGTTGATGTAGACAGGAGCTTGTGCACCACTCCCCTACTGAAGTCAAGAACCAGCTCTTTGGTTTTACTGACATCGATTGCCCACAATCCAAAAACATATGGGTTAATTGGTTAATTGGTCATTTTAAATTGTCCTGTGATTCAGGTAAGGTTAAATAGGTGGGCTACTGGATGGTATGGCTCGTTGGAACTGAAGGACCTGTTCTGTGCTGTATCTCTAAATCAATGACTATTTATACAGTACTTTTAGATTTTTAGATTAGATTATGAGGACACGCAGTCCTCTTTTATTGTCATTTAGTAATGCATGCATTAAGAAATGATACAATATTCCTCCGGTGTGATATCATAAAAACACAGGACAGACCAAGACAGAAAAACTGAAAAAAAACACATAATTATAATATATAGTTACAACAGTGCAACAATACCATAACTTGATGAAGAACAGGCCATGGGCACAGTAAAAAAGTTCAAAGTCTCTTGAAAGTCCCACATCTCACGCAGATGGGAAAAGAAAGAAAACTCACCCTGCCATGCCTGACCACAGTCTGACTCTGAGTCGTCCGAAAACTTCGAGCTCCGATCAGCCCTCCGACACTGAGTACCGAGCACCATCTCTGCCGAACGCTTCTTTTCTTTCTTTTTAAATCTTTTTATTGAATAAGTATACAAAAAGGTATAGACAATAATACACTGTTAGAATATAATAAAATTACAGAAGATATTAATACAAAAAAATACTACAAACAATGTAATTTAAACATAACATACCAAGGTAACATAATAGTATACTAATTTTATATATATATCAATAGAGAAAAGGAAAAAAAAAAACCCCCAAAAAAAACCCACCGTGCAACTAACTAAAAGCAAAGCAAAGCAATGGGCTAACTTGAAACCAAACAGAGTTAAACTTAAAATCACGTCCTCAATCCCGACCTCCATTAAAAACAGTAAAAAAAACAAGAAGGGTATATATTACATTAAATGAAAATATTGAATAAAAGATCTCCAAGTCTGTTCAAATTTAAATGAGGAGTCATAAAGATTGCTTCTAATTTTCTCCAGATTCAAGCATAATATCGTCTGAGAAAACCAAAAAAAGGTAGTTGGAGCATTAAGCTCTTTCCAATGTTGTAAGATACATCTTTTCGCCATTAAAGTAAGAAATGCAATCATTCTACGGGCTGAAGGAGAAAGATTACTGGAAATTTTAGGTAGTCCAAAGATAGCAGTAATAGAGTGAGGAGAGATATCTATATTCAATACCTTGGAGATAATATTAAAAATGTCTCTCCAAAAAGTTTCCAAAGTAGGGCAAGACCAAAACATATGAGTTAAAGAGGCTATCTGCCCCGGACATCTATCACAAAAAGGATTAATATGAGAATAAAAGCACGCTAACTTATCTTTGGACATATGTGCTCTATGAACAACTTTAAATCGAATTAGGGAATGTTTAGCACAGATAGAGGAAGTATTGACTAATTGTAAAATCTGCCCCCAGTCATCCACGGAAATGGTAAACCCCAATTCCTGTTCCCAATCTACCCTAATCTTATCAAATGGAGCTTTCCTAAGTTTCATAATAATATTATAAATCATAGCCGATGCACCTTTCTGACATGGATTAAGGTTAATTATAGTATCTAAAATGTATGTAGGAGGAAGCATTGGAAAGGAAGAAAGTATAGTACTTAGGAAATTTCTAACTTGTAGATATCTAAAAAAATGCATTCTTGATAAGTTATATTTATTAGATAATTGTTCAAAAGACATAAGGGAACCATCTAAAAATAAATCCAAAAACCGTGAAATACCCTTAGTCTTCCAAATTTGAAAAGCACGATCCGTAAAAGAGGGAGGAAAAAATATGTTACCTAAAATAGGAATCGCTAACCCCAAATTGATTAAGATCGAAAAATTTTCTGAATTGAAGCCAAATACGTAAGGTATATTTAACTATCGGGTTAGATACCTGTTTAAGGCGTTTCAAATCAAAAGGAAGAGAGGAACCTAAAATAGAGCCAAGTGTAAAACCCTGAACAGATTGTAATTCCAATGCTACCCATTTAGGAATGGATAGTATATCCTGGTCAAGTAACCAGAATTTCATACGTCGAATATTAATTGCCCAATAATAAAATCTAAAGTTTGGTAATGCTAAGCCTCCATCTCTCTTAGCTTTCTGTAAATGTATTTTACCCAGTCTCGGGTTTTTATTCTGCCAAATAAATGAAGAAATTTTAGAGTCAACTTTGTCAAAAAAAGATTTTGGAACAAAGATTGGTAATGCCTGAAATATATATAAAAATTTTGGCAAAAAAAACATCTTAACTGCATTAATACGACCAATCAAAGTTCCAATAAAGGAAACCATTTAGATGAAAGTTGAGTAATATGGTCTATTAATGGTAAAAAGTTAGTCTTAAATAAATCTTTGTATTTACAAGTAATTTTAATCCCAAGATATGAAAAATAATTATTAATCAATTTAAATGGAAATTTATAATATAAGGGAAGTTGTTTATTAATCGGAAAGAGTTCACTCTTACTAAGATTTAATTTATAACCTGAGAAAAGACCAAATTGTGCTAATAGCTCTAAAACAGCCGGGATGGATTTTTGAGGATTAGAAATATATAAAAGTAAATCATCAGCATAGAGTGATAGTTTATGGGACTTTAAGCCCCGAGTTATCCCAGTAATATTTGGAGATTCTCGAATGGCAATTGCAAGAGGTTCTAATGCAATAGCCGAACGCTCCGACCCCAGCCTCAGTCGCCAGTAGCAGGCAAAGCTGGGGATTCTGGGGCCTTCCCTCCGGAGATTCTCGATCGCACAGTAGCAGCGGCAGTGAATTGGGCGTTTCAAAAGTTTCTCCAGATGTTCCTCTGTGCTTCTCATTTCTGTCTCCATCAAATCAGAATTGTGCACGGCATCCTACTTACAAATACGACATTATTTCACCGGAGAGCTGTGTGCTCTGCGTCGTGTCGCCATCTTCTCCTCCCGCCTTCTTTGCTTATCCATTCATGGAATTTCTTTCTGGCGCCACAATGAAAGCCAAGTGAAGGTTCCACACAGGTAGGGGTGAGTGAGTGAGGCCTCCATCAGTCAGTGTCGACCATGGATGTTGTGTCCAAGCTGTCTAGATGCACAAGTCAAGGCAGTACAATATGGAGAGCAAACTCCCCCTCTCCACACATCCAATGAACTTAAAGGAGCGGCAGAGACTGATACAGTTGCCAGTCAGTGCTGAACCCAATGCAGGACTGCCTCAGAGACTCCAGATCCAGATTTTTCCCTTGGGGTTTACTCCTGAAGCCTTTCCCATGAGTGGGTATAGCCACAAGGCAGCGGAGGTTTGAGTTCTGTTTTCCTTCTCCAAAGTGAGCTGCCAGCCACGGCTGATGAGACCCATCTGCCCGAAGCGACTGGTTTTAAGGTGCCAGGAACCCACCTTTGCCCCTTCTCCTGGCAGTAGAAATGGTTCCGCTGAGTTTAGTAGCCAGGAGCTAGACTTGGTTGTCAGACGATATTTGAGGCACACACCATTGGGAGCTTTTCATAGGTAGTGGAAGCTTTTCGGCATTACCACCATGAGCTATAACAACCTTAAGGAGCCAAAGGTTGGGTGAGCGATTTAAAGGGTAGTGTTCACTGGCTTTCAGCTTCTTCCTGCAATTCATTAGCAGGGATGGATAAAAGTAAGTAAGGTAGGGACAAGTGGAGTGGCCATTGTGTGAGTGAGCCAGTGTTAGAGTGGGGATACTTTGGATTAACAGGCTCGGGTGAGTTTCTTCTTCATTTCCCGTCTTGTAGCGCGCAGTTAGTGCAGGAAGAATAGCTCCAGGGGTTGTGTTGTGTTCTTTGTGTAAGGTGGGAGTTCTGGGAGACCTCCAGTTTCCTGGACAACCACATCTGCACCGGGTGCACCAAGCTGCAGCTCCTCAGAGAATGTGTGAAGGAACTGGAGGTGCAGCTGGATGACCTTTGACTCATATGGGAAATTGAGGAGGTGTTAGCAGGAGCTACAAGGGGGTAGTCACACCTCAGTTGCAGGAAGTAGGTATCTGGGTGATTGTCAGGAGAGAGAAAGAAAATGGACAGCCAGTGCAGAGTACGTGTGTGGCCGTTCCTCTCATAATAAGTATACCACTTTGTTTACTATTGAGGGGGTCGACCTATCAGAGTGAGCCACAGTGACCAGGTCTCTGGCACAGACTCTGGCACCGTGGCTCGGAAGGGAAGATGGGAGAAGAGGACAGCAGTAGTGATAGGAGATTCATAGTTGGAGCAGTAAACATGAAATTCTGTGGATGTGAAAGAGACATCCAGATGGTATGTTGCCCCCAAAGTGGCAGGGTTAGGGGCATCTCAGATCAGCTTCTGGCATTCTCAAGGGGGAAGGTGGACAGCCAGAAGTTTTGTTACATATGGGCACTGATGATATAAGTAGGAAAAGGGAGGAAGTCCTGAAGAGAAAAAACAGCGGGTTTGCCAGAAAACTGAAAAGCAGCACCTCCAGGGTAGTAATCTGTAGATTGCTGCCTATGCCACGTGCCAGTGAGGGTAAGAATAGGATAATTTGGCAGATGAATGTGTGGCTGAGGAACTGGTGCAGGGGGCAGCGCTTCAAATTTCTGGATCATTGGCATCTCGTCTAAAGAAAGTATGACCTGTACAAAAGGGACGGGTTTCACCTGAACCCAAGGTGGACCAATATCCTTGAGGACAGATTTGCTAGGGCCGTTGGGGAGGGTTTAAACTAACTTGGCAGGGAGATGTGAACCGGAGTGATAGGGCTGAATCAGAATCAGGTTTATTATCACCGGCATGTGACGTGAAATTTGTTAACTTAGCAGCAGCAGTTCAATGCAATACATAATCTAGCAGAGTGAGAGAGAAAAAATAAAACATAATAATAAATAAACAAGTAAATCAATTATGTATATTGAATAGATTTTAAAAATGTGCAAAAACAGAATGTACCAAATAAAGTTAGGTAGTGTCCTAAACTTCAATGTCCATTCAGGAATTGGATGGCAGAGGGGAAGAAGCTGTTCCTGAATCGCTGAGTGTGTGTCTTCAGGCTTCTGTATCTCCCATCTGATGGTAACAGTGAGAAAAGGGCATGCCCTGGGTGCTGGAAGTCCTTAATAATGGATGCTGCCTTTCTGAGACACCGGTTCCTAAAGATGTCCTGGGTACTTTGTAGGCTAGTACCCAAGATGGAGCTGACTAGATTTACAACTTTCTGCAGCTTCTTTCGGTCCTGTGCAGTAGCCCCTCCACACCAGACAGTGATGCAGCCTGTCAGAATGCTCTCCACGGTACAATTATAGAAGTTTTTGAGTGTATTTGAAGAGATGTCAAATCTCTTCAAGTTCGGAATAAAGTATAGCCGCTGTCTTGCCTTCTTTATGACTACATCAATATGTTGGGACCAGGTTAGATCCTCAGAGATCTTGACACTCAGGAACTTGAAGCTGCTCATTCTCTCCACTTCTGATCCCTCTATGAGGATTGGTATGTGTTCCTTCGTCTTACCCTTCCTGAAGTCCACAATCAGCTCTTTCGTCTTACTGACGTTGAGTGCCAGGTTGTTGCTGTGGCACCACTCCACTAGTTGGCATATCTCACTCCTGTATGCCCTCTCGTCACCACCTGAGATTCTACCAACAATGGTTGTATTGTCAGCAAACTTGTAAATGGTATTTGAGCTATGCCTAGCCACACAGTCATGTGTATACAGAGAGTACAGCAGTGGGCTAAGCACACACCCCTGAAGTGCGCCAGTTTTGATTGTCAGTAAGGAGGATATGTTACCACCAATCCACACAGACTGTGGTCCTCCGGTTAGGAAGTTGAACATCCAGTTGCAGAGGGAGGTACAGAGGCCAGGATTGTGGGAATGATGGCATTAAATGCTGAGCTACAGTCGATGAACAGCATCCTGACAATGGGTCAGGTGGTATACAATTAGATGTAGTGTGTAGTGAGACTGTGAGGAAGGACAGGCAGATGATAGGGCAAAATTGCAGTCAGTGGGATGACTCACATCTCACCAAGCAGATTCTTTATCCTCTGCTGAAGGAAGGTCAATCTGCCCCTGGTGGGCAAGGGAAACACTTCAAAGATAATCTCAAAATCAGCCTGAAGAAATTCAAATTACATCTACACTTTATTAACCGACATTATATTGCACCGTATGAACAGACATCCTGTGCCTGGTATCACTTTATATACATACAATCAATCTATATATTTAAGCTATCTTGTGTATTTATACATGAAGATGAGAAAGAGAAGGAAAACTCTGATATCCAACCTCCCATTGCTTTGCAGCAATACTCACTCATGGGGAAGGCTTCAGGAGTAAATCCCAAAGGAAAATCCGGAGTCCCTAAGATAGTTCTACATTGAGTTCAGTGCTGACTGGTAACACGCAAACTGCATTGATCTCTGCTGTTCCTTTGGATTCATCAGCTGCTTGGAGTTGTGGAGCCTGATGCATAGGCAACAGCTTGTTCTCAATCTTGTACACCCCTGGCTTGTGTATTGATTTAAACAGCTAGGGCACAACATTCATGGTCGACCCCATCCAACATAGGGCCACATATTTATCGTGTTATTTTTATTTTTATGGGTGTTCTTTATCTTATAGTGTTTCTTTTTGTGCGGCACCAGATCCGGAGTAACAGTTATTTCATTCTCTTTACACCTGTGCACTAGAAATGACATTAAACAACCCTGAATCTCTTGAATCTCTTAAAAACTGGGAAAACATTGCTCTTAATAGATACATCTTGAGGAAATCTGTTCAAGAGAAATCCTTCCGCAGGAGGAGAAGATGGCGGCGCGCCTGCGTGTGCACAGCCTTCCGGTGAAAAATGATATTGTATCTGTTAAATAGAGGCCATGGACAATTCTGATTTGATAGAGAATGGACGTGAAAGCACAGAGGAATATCTGGAGAAATTTCTGAAATGCCTGTTCGCTGCTGTCGTTACTGTGTGGTCGGGAATCTTCTGGAGGGTAGGCCTCAAAATCCCCGGCCTTGCCTGCATTTGGCGACCGAGAAGGAGGTCGAATCGTTCGGACAGAGATGGCGCTCAGTACTCGGTGTCGGAGAGCTGATCAGAGCTCGAAGTTTTCGAATGACTCAGAGTCGGATTGTGGTCGGCATGGCAGGGAGGGTTTTTCTTCCCTCTCCCGTCTGTGTGAGATGTGGGACATTTGAGAAACTTTGAACTGTACTGTGTTCATGGACTTCTTCATCAAGTTATGGTATTGTTGCACTGTTGTAAATATATGTTATAATTATGTAGTTTTGTCAGTTTTTTCAGTCTTGGTCTGTCCTGTGTTTTGTGATATCACACCGGAGGAAATAATGTATCATTTCTTAATGCATGCATTACTAAATGACAATAAAAGAGGACTATGTGTCTTCATAATCTATATTCTAAAAGGGAGCTGCGGTATGTGGGAGCGACCTCCACTGTGCTGCTGAGAGCCAAAGGCAGCTCTGAAAGGAGAGAGTGAACAACCGAAAGACCAACCACCACTTTCTCGGTCCACACGGTTACCAGAATATGTGAATCCCCGACTGGAGTCTACAGCCACCTGAGGACCCACCAATATACAAACCTTTAGGGCAGTGGTTCCCAACCTTTTTGATGCCATGGACCAATGCCGTTAAGGAAGGCATCCATGGACCCCAGGTTGGGAGCCCCTGGTTTAGGAGAACATCATACGTGACTTGAGTGATTGCACCACTCAAAAGGCAGGTAGCGGAGGAGTGTTTTAAGAGACTCCTAGGAAGGCAGATCGATATGCAGAAAAGTGAGGGATATAGTCAAAGTGTGGGGAAGAGGGACTAGATCGATTAGAAGTCATTAGATTAATTACTTTAGCACAACATCCTGGACTGAAGGGCCTGCACGGTGATGGCCTGTTCAACGTTCTACGTTCGAGATATGCAGCACATGGTTTGTTAGTTTCACTGAGGCTGGAAGTGTATATTGAATTTATATTCTATTCTTGGTTGGTGCAACTGTAATGAAACCCGATTTCCCTCAGGATCAATAAAGCATGTCTATCTATCTATCTTGCTGCTCTGTAGACAGGTCAGCGTGCTCAGTAACCTGGAGGGGAGCAAGCCAGTCGTGGATCACAAGGAGCAGCCGAGACTCAGCCAGATCCATCACAGGCACAACCCTCCCCACTGTCTGCAGTGCATGGCCTATCCATCAGAGGTGGTGTTGCTTTATCCACACTGGTGGAGATGCTGTTCCTGTTGGCCTCCTTCAGTACACTGGTATCAATACCTCTGTCCTTCTGGCTGATCTTCAATTACCACATGTCCAGACAGCCCGTTCAGGCCCCAGCCAATCTCTGTATAAAAACCTGCACTTTGGAGAGGCCGCAGAGAAGACTTACCGGGTGTTTCCTGCCTGGATTGGAGACCTTGTCTTATGAGGATGGTCTGACTGAGCTAGAGGTTTTTCTCTTTGGAGTGAAGGAGAAGAGGTTACTCAATAGAGCTGCACAGGATGAAAAGGGGCATGGATAGAGTGGACAGCCAAAGACTTATTTCCCAGGGGGCATAATTTTAAGGTAATTGGAGGAAATGTCAGAGGTAGGCTTTTTACGCAGAGAGTGCTGGGAGTGTGGGTGGTGGTAGATACATTAGAGACGTTTAAAAAAGGCATGTAGTTGACAGAAAAGTGAAGAGCTTGTAGGAGGGAAGGGCTAGCTTGATCTTAGAATAGGTTAAAAGCTCCGCGTAACTTTATGGACTGAGGGCCTACACTGTGCTGTGCTGTTCTATGTGTATCCCCCTGTCACTTTAAATACATACCCTCAAGTACTAAGTATTTCAATCCTGGGAAAAAGATACTGGCTGTCAACTCTGATCTATGCCTCTCGTAATCTTACCAACTTCAATCAAATTTCCCCTCACCTTCCGCCACTACAGAAAAATCACCATCAGATAATAAGACATAGGAGCAGAATTAGGCCATTCAGCTAATCGAGTTAATCAACCATCAGTCAAGCTCCTGAACCAGAGGATTAACTTCACTCACCTTCACTTGGCCCATCATTGAAATGTTCCCAGAACCAATAAACCCTAAGGGCTATAAAAATTATTTATTTTGTATTGGTGCAGTTTGTAGTCTTTTGCCCACTGGTTGGTGTGGTCTTTCATTGATTCTGTTATGGTTATTATTCTATGGATTTATTGTGTATGCACGCAAGACAATGAATCTCAGGGTTGTATATGGTGACATATGTGTGCTTTGGTAATAGATGTACTTTGAACTTTGAGACTACTCCACCATAGTTTATTTATTATCCCTCTCAGCCCCATTCTCCCCATAACCATTGATGCCCTTACTAATCAAGAACCTATCAACTTCCACTTTAAATATGCCCAATGATTTGGCCTCCACAGCTGACTGTGGCAATTAGTTCCACAGATTCACCACCCTCTAGTTTAAGAAATTCCACCTCATCTCTGTTCTACAGAGACATCTACACCCCACTGTCCCTCTATCTCCATCTTGTCCAACTTCTCCTCATTTCACTTGTCCTACTAACCAGGGGGCATCCTGGTAAACCTCCTCTGCATCCTCTCTAATGCCTCCATGTCCTTCCTATAATAATGGGGCCACAATTGAATGCAATACTCTAAATTCAAGTTTGTCAGTCATCGGTATATAGGTGTAAAGGAGAATGAAATAGTTGTTACTCTGGATCTGATGCAGCATAAAAAACACAAGAAATATAAAGAACACAAAAAGACAAATATAAGTACATAAGATTTATACATCTTTGTATGTATACTGAGACTGATTATATATTTGTTTTATTAAATGCAATCGTGAACAATGGCCAGATCAGAAATGCTGATCAAGTCAACTAGTTCCCAAAGAGAACTCTGATAGGCCAATCAGATGATTCACTGCTGCTCAGCGATAGAACACAAAAAAAATCACATGTACAATTAACAAGTAGTAGAAATACTGGAGTCATGATGATCATGATGAAGTCTGCTGGAGAGAGACATTTATACACTTGCTGTCCTCCATAATTGAAAGAAATTGAAGGATAAGGTTGCAGGGTGACAAAACGTGGCAGGAGCACTTGGAACTAAAAACTAATCCCTACTGGGAGAAAACAGCACCTGTTCTTTCTGTACTATTCTCCAGCAGTTTAAGGACTAAGTCCAGCCGGAACATAACTCACAAGTGCTCTTGAAAGTCAGGTATTAACCCTACCTACCAACAACCAAGCATTGCCATCCTGGTCCCCTTCATGATAGCTTATGAAGAAGCATATGACTTCCCTCCCAGAGATGATAGGTGTTTGTGCACTCGACTCTTGAAGGCTTGGACCCCATCGTCGCAGATGTTTCCAACCACAGCATCTGGAGGGACCTTATGTACATAAAGTGATGCTAGGTACAGGAGTGTCTGCATATAAGGTGACTGTACGAGGAAGTGGTTAAATAGTGGTGGTGAGGAGTGTGGATACATGGGGTAATGGCTGGAGGTGTTGATCAGCCTGACGGCTTGGGGGAAGGAACTGTTATTGAGTCTGGTGGTCCTGACATGGATGCTGCGTAGTCTCTTCCCTGATGAGAGTGGGAAGTGTGACCTAACCAGAGTTTTAGACAGACACGATATATGATTACTCAGCATGGGACTAAATATACACCCTGTTTATAACACTCCTTTTAAAAAAAAACGTTTTGCTGGCCATGTGTTCGGGCCGTCAAAGAGCTTTAGGATGGTTCTCTCCTCTCGCTTAGGATGCTAGGTGTTTGTGTGTCAGCACAAACCCACATTACAGCATCACAGAGTGGCAATGTGCGGATTGTGTTAGCTCGTGATTTGTCTTTGTGGAGGCGCAAGAAAGACTTGTATTTACGTAGCTTCGTCCACAACCTTATAAATCTAAAAGCAAATTATAGTAGTTGGGAAGGTTTTGTTGTAATGTAGTAACCAGTCACTGGCTACAGGACTGCGCAAAAGTCTTAGGCACATCGGATGTCTAAGACTTTTGCAGAGTATTGTATTTGTCAATGTGGAGCAGAAAGTAAAATTGTAACTCTGGTGGGAGCAAAGGATATTGGGAATGGCAAGGGTGGAGCGCCGCGGGAAGCGTGTGATACAGGTGGCAGAGAAAGATGGGCCGGGCAGGGAGGGGGGCACGTGTGCAGACACACCCAGACCTGAGGCACCAGGGAAGGTCATTTGATTCCAAATAATTGGTTTATTGATCTTTACAAAATGTCTCTCTGTTGCTTCTTGCGCCCTCCCCTCTCCCTTCCCCTGTTCCCAAACATGATTCCCCTCTCCCTGCCTCCTTCCCACTCTCAGTCCACAACAGAGACCCAGATCAGAATCAGGTTTATCATTACTCACATATGTCATGAAATATGTTTTTTTTTGTGGCAGCATCAAAATTGCTACAGTACTATACAAATACCTTAGGCACCCAAGCTATATATATGGGCCTAAGTCTTTTGAACAGTACTGAGCAACTCATATTCTTGATATTATTAAGTTATTTATTATTATTATTACTTCATTTTTTTTTTATTTTCACTGTTTGTCTTCTTTTCCACATTGATTGTTTGTCAGCTTTTGTTTGTGGGTAGTTTTTCAATAGGTTCAGTAGGTTCAATTTAATGTCAGAGAAATGTACATCCTGAAATTCTTTTTCTTCACAAACATCCACAAAAGCAGAGGAATGCCCCAAAGAATGAATGACAGTTAAATGTTAGAACCCCAAACCCCCTCCCTGGGCTCCTCCCTCCCAAGAATAAACAGAAGCAGAGCGACGAACCCCCCCCACCAGTAAAAAAGCATCTACACCCTCCACCAAGCAGTCAAACGTGCAGCAAAGCATGATTTTCATTGATTCTATTGAATTTCTTTGTATCTACTTTGAATGCCCCCAAGAAAAAGAATCTCAGTGTTGTATATGGTGACATATGTATACTTTGATAAGAAACTTACTTTGAACTTTGAACTTTGAAGGCGGAACGGACTACTCTTGTGACTGCAATAATACATTTTGAAGCATGTTATACTTCATTCAGACCGTGTGCTGTGTTCATTCTTTCTGCTGAACCTCCTCACACTAACCTATGTCTGATTTCCTCTTTGCAGATTCTTCCTAAAATTCTTCCTCAAGTGCAATCAGAACTGTTTGAAAAACGCTGGTAATCCCAGAGACATGCGACGATTCCAGGTAGACACTTTACTCGTATGGCAGTTGTGTTGTTTGGAAGGAGTGAAAGGCACAGAAAGGGATGGTCTCAGGATACCTGCAGTCCCTTCCATCCAGAGAAGCTGCTTTTCTGTAGTGTAGCCATTGTTGCATGGAAGAGATGCAGCATTCAATTTGTGCACAGGCAGCTCCCACAGACCACAAGGTGACAATAGACCATTAAACATGACAGTTCAGTGCATACCCTACAATTCACTATGTTGTGTCAACCTTTTAACCTGCTCCAAGAGCAATTTACCCTCTCCCTCCTACATAGCCCTCCATTGTTCTCTCATCCATTTGTCTATCTAAGAATCTCTTATGTTGGCAAAGAAATGGCAGATGGAATACAGTGTCAGGAAGAGTATGGTCATGCACTTTGGTAGAAGAAATGAAAGGGTTGACTATTTTTCTAAATGGAGAGAAAATACAAAAAAAAAATTGAGACATAAAGAGACTTGGGAGTCCTTGTGCAGGATGCCCTAAAGGTTAATTTGCAGGTTGAGTCCATGGTGAGGAAGGCAAATGCAATGCCAGCATTCATTTCAAGAGGACTAGAATATGAAAGCAAGGATGTAATATTGAGACTTTATAAATCACTGGTGAGGCCTCACTTGGAGCATTGTGAACAGTTTTGGCCCCTTATCTTAGAAAAGGTGTGCTGAAAATGGAAGGGGTTCAAAAGAGGTTTGTGAAAATGATTCCAGGATTGAATGGCTTGTGTTATGAAGAGCTTTTGATGGTTCCTGTGGAGACACCTATGGAAACCAAGTCTTTATGTATATTTAAAGCAGAGGTTGATAGATTCTTGATTGGTCAGGGCATGAAGGGATATGGGGGGAAGGCAGGAGATTGGGGCTGAGAGAAAAATTGGATCAGCCATGATGAAACAACAGAGCAGACCCGATGGGCCAAATAGTGAAATTCTGCTCCTATATCTTATGATCTTATGACCTAAAAGATCCCTGATGTATCTGCCTCTACTACCACCCATGGCAGTGCATTCCATGTACCCACCACGCTCTGTGTGGTAGGGGTTGATAAATAGAACATGGAGACTAGAAAACTACAGCACAGTCCAGGGCTTTCCGCCCATGATGCTGGGTTGACCTTTTAACTAATCTAACCCTTTTAATCAATCTAACCCTTCCCTCCTATATAGCTGTCCATTCCTTTATCTTCCAGGTGTCTTTATAAGAGTTGCTTAAATCAGAGCAAAGTAAAGTCAAAGTAAATTTATTATCAAAGTCATGTGTCTATATCATTTTCTTGCAGGCATTCACAGGAGTGTCAGGGTGTCTCTACCAAAGGATGTGTAAGGCACTCCTTCCCTCTGCTAGTCTGTAGGGTCACCCTTGGGCAAGGTGTAGCACCAGCTTAGCCCCCTCAATCAGGGTCACGTGAAGCCATGGGAGCAGGTGGTGGATGGTCGTATGAGCAGCTGGTGCAGATCACAAGTTCTGCCTATGCAACCACTGACACCAGGCAGACAATCTCTGAAGAGTATTGATAATGGCTGGGGCCACCCATCTTGTAAAGACACTGCCCAGAAGAAGGCAACGGCAAACCATTTTTGTAGAAAAAATTGCCAATTACAATCATGGTCAAGACACCACCCCCAGCATACGACACGACACAAAACAAACAATAGAATTCACGGTAAAACAAAGAAGTACAATAGGATCAATGAAAACTTACGCACAAAAACTGACAAGCCACCAATGTGAAAAAGACAAACTTATTTCCCAGTAACTTTACTTCCTTAAAACCTAAAGATTAGCAATTATATAAATTTGTCACATGTCCATCAAAATGTCAAAAATTTCAGTAGAGTGCGTTGTTTGCATCCAATATGGTCCGAGGATGTGCTGGGGGTAGCCCACAAGTGTGGCCATGTTTCCAGCACCAACATAGCCCACGATTTACTAACCCTAACAAGTATGACTTCAGAATGTGGGTGGAAGCTCAAGTACCTGGAGGAAACCCACACGGACGTGGGGAAAATGTACAAACTCCTAAGAGACATTCATGCAAATTGAAGCCAGATCTTCTGATCGCTAGTGCTGTGAAGTGCTATGCTAACCGCAAAGCTACCATGCTGGCCTCAACTCCAGTTCTGCAATATAGCCTCCCCGGGGGCAACTAATTACCCTACCAGCTCATCTCTGGGCAAAAAAAAAAGGCTGAGTGCCTTGATGAACTCTTTCTCATCTTACCCCAATCTTCCCACTCTGATGCTATCCTAAATTATTAGGTGCTTTCATCCATCTAGGGGTCCAATCGAAGACCAGGAGTAGGGGTAAAGGTATGTGATTGGACTAGAGCAATGACCCTATCAACACACACCCGTTGAGACCCTCCATTGCTCGGGGTCGACAATGCACATTCCGTCCGAGTGGTCTATGTGATACGCAAGCCAGGATGGCACAATGTGGAGGGGAGGCCGTTGCCCATGCAGAAGGCTCCCTCTCTTCATGCAGCTAATGCATAGAAACATAGAAACATAGAAAGATTACAGCACAATACAGGCCCTTCGGCCCACAAAGTTGTGCCGAACATGTCCCTACCTTAGAAATTACTAGGCTTACCCATAGCCCTCTATTTTTCTAAGCTCCACATACCTATCCAAAAGTGTTTCAAAAGACCCTATCGTATCCGCCTCCGCCACCGTTGCCGGAAGCCCATTCCACGCACTCACCACTCTCTGCGTAAAAAACTTACCCCTGACATCTCCTCTGTACCTACTCCCCAGCACCTTAAACCAGTGTCCTCTTTTGGCAACCATTTCAGCCCTGGGAAAAAGCCTCTGACTATTCACACGATCAATGCCTCTCATCATCTTATACACCTCTGTTAGGTCACCTCTCATCCTTCGTTGCTCCAAGGAGAAAAGGCCAACTTCACTCAACCTGTTTTCATAAGGCATGCTCCCTAATCCAGGCAACATCTTTGTAAATCTCCTCTGCGCCCTTTCTATTGTTTCCACATCCTTCCTGTAGTGAGGTGACCAGAACTGAGCACAGTACTCCAAGTGGGGTCTGACCAGGGTCCCATATAGCTGCAACATTACCTCTCGGGTCCTAAATTCAATTCCATGATTGATGAAGGCCAATACACTGTATGCCTTCTTAACACCGAGCCAACCTGCTCAGCTGCTTTGAGCGTCTTATGCACTCAGACCCCAAGACCCCTCTGATCCTCCACACTGCCAAGATTCTTACCATTAATACTATATTCTGCCATCATATTTAACCTACCAAGATGAACCACTTCACACTTATCTGGGTTGAACTCCATCTGCCACTTTTCAGCCCAGTTTTGCATTCTATCAATGTCCTGCTATAACCTCTGACAGCCCTCCACACTATCCACAACACCTCCAACCTTTGTGTCATCAGCAAAATTACTATCACATCTCCACTTCCTCATCCAGGTCATTTATAAAAATCATGAAGAGTAAGGTCCCAGAACAGAGCCCTGAGGCACACCGCTGGTCACCGACCTCCATGCCGAATATGACCCATCTACGACCACCCTTTGCCTTCTGTGGGCAAGCCAGTTCTGGATCCACAAAACAATGTCCCCTTGGATCCTATGCCTCCTTACTTTCTCAATAAGACTTGCATGGGGCACCTTATCAAATGCCTTGCTGAAATCCATATACACTGCATCTACTGCTCTGCCTTCATCAATGTGTTTAGTCACATCCTCAAAAAATTCATTCAGGCTTGTAAGGCATGACCTGCCCTTGACAAAGCCATGCTGACTATTCCTAATCATATTATACCTCTCCAAATGTTCATAAATCCTGCCTCTCAGGATCTTCTCCATCAACTTGCCAACCACTGAGGTAAGACTCACTGGTCTATAATTTCCTGGGCTATCTCTACTCCCTTTCTTGAATAAAGGAACAACATTTGCAATCCTCCGAAACCTCTCCCGTCCCCATTGATGTTGCAAAGATCATCGCCATAGGCTCAGCAATCTCCTCCCTCACCTCCCACAGTAGCCTGGGGTACATCTCATCCAGTCCTGGTGACTTATCCAACTTGATGCTTTCCAAAAGCTCCAGCACATCCTCTTTCTTAATATCTACATGCTCAAGCTTTTCAGTCTGCTGCAAGTCATCACTACAATTACCAAGGTCCTTTTCCATAGTGAATACTGAAGTAAAGTATTCATTAAGTATCTCTGCTATTTCCTTTGGTTCCATGCACACTTTCCCATGGTCACACTTGATAGGTCCTATTCTTTCATGTCTCATCCTCTTTCTCTTCACTTACTTGTACAATGCCTTAGGGTTTTCCTCAATCCTGCCCACCATGGCATTCTCATGGCCCCTTCTGGCTCTCCTAACTAATTTCCTTCTTAAGCTCCTTCCTGTTAGCTTTATAATCTTCCAGATCTCTAACATTACCTAGCTCTCTGCACCTTTTCTTTTCTTCTTAACTAGATTTACTGCAGCCTTTGTACGCCACGGTTCCTGTACCCTACCATAACTTCCCTGTCTCATTGGTACGTACCTATGCAGAACTCCACACAAATATCCCCTGAACATTTGCCACATTTCTTCCGTACTTTTCCCTGAGAACATCTGTTCCCAATTTACGCTTCCAATTTCCTGCCTGATAACATCATAATTCGCCTTACTCCAATTAATCGCTTCTCTAACTTGTCTGTTCCTATCTCTCTCCAATGCTATTGTAAAGAAGATAGAATTATGATCACTATCTCCAAACTGCTCTCCCACTGAGAGACCTGACACCTGACCAGGTTCATTTCCCAATACCAAATCAAGTACAGCCTCTCCTCTTGTAGGCTTATCCACATATTGTGTCAAGAAACCTTCCTGAACACACCTCACAAACTCCACTCCATCTAAACCCCTTGCTCTAGGGAGATGTCAATCGATATTTAAAAAAGGAGGGAGAGAGAAACCGGGGAATTATAGACCGGTTAGCCTAACGTCGGTGGTGGGGAAACTGCTGGAGTCAGTTATCAAGGATGTGATAACAGCACATTTGGAAAGCGGTGAAATGATCGGACAAAGTCAGCATGGATTTGTGAAAGGAAAATCATGTATGACGAATCTCATAGAATTTTTTGAGGATGTAACTAGTAGAGTGAATAGGGGAGAACCAGTGGATGTGGTATATTTGGATTTTCAAAAGGCTTTTGACAAGGTCCCACACAGGAGATTAGTGTGCAAACTTAAAGCACACGGTATTGGGGGTAAGGTATTGGTGTGGGTGGAGAATTGGTTAGCAGACAGGAAACAAAGAGTGGGAATAAACGGGACCTTTTCAGAATGGCAGGCGGTGACTAGTGGGGTACCGCAAGGCTCAGTGCTGGGACCCCAGTTGTTTACAATATATATTAATGACTTGGATGAGGGAATTAAATGCAGCATCTCCAAGTTTGCGGATGACACGAAGCTGGGTGGCAGTGTTAGCAGTGAGGAGGATGCTAAGAGGATGCAGGGTGACTTGGATAGGTTGGGTGAGTGGGTAAATTCATGGCAGATGCAATTTAATGTGGATAAATGTGAAGTTATCCACTTTGGTGGCAAAAATAGGAAAACAGATTATTATCTGAATGGTGGCCAATTAGGAAAAGGGGAGGTGCAACGAGACCTGGGTGTCATTATACACCAGTCATTGAAAGTGGGCATGCAGGTACAGCAGGCGGTGAAAAAGGCGAATGGTATGCTGGCATTTATAGCGAGAGGATTCGAGTACAGGAGCAGGGAGGTACTACTGCAGTTGTACAAGGCCTTGGTGAGACCACACCTGGAGTATTGTGTGCAGTTTTGGTCCCCTAATCTGAGGAAAGACATCCTTGCCATAGAGGGAGTACAAAGAAGGTTCACCAGATTGATTCCTGGGATGGCAGGACTTTCATATGAAGAAAGACTGGATGAACTGGGCTTGTACTCGTTGGAATTTAGAAGCTTGAGGGGGGATCTGATTGAAACGTATAAGATCCTAAAGGGATTGGACAGGCTAGATGCAGGAAGATTGTTCCCGATGTTGGGGAAGTCCAGAACGAGGGGTCACAGTTTGAGGATAAAGGGGAAGCCTTTTAGGACCGAGATTAGGAAAAACTTCTTCACACAGAGAGTGGTGAACCTGTGGAATTCTCTGCCACAGGAAACAGTTGAGGCCAGTTCATTGGCTATATTTAAGAGGGAGTTAGATATGGCCCTTGTGGCTACGGGGATCAGGGGGTATGGAGGGAAGGCTGGGGCGGGGTTCTGAGTTGGAGGATCAGCCATGATCATAATAAATGGCGGTGCAGGCTCGAATGGCCGAATGGCCTACTCCTGCACCTATTTTCTATGTTTCTATGTTTCTATGATATTTGGGAAATTAAAATCTCCCATCACGACAACTCTGTTATTATTACACCTTTCCAGGATCTGTTTCCCTATCTGCTCCTCAATATCCCTGTTACTATTGGGCGGCCTATAAAAAATCACCCAGTAAAGTTATTGACCCTTTCCTGTTCCTAACTTCCATCCACAGAGACTCTGTAGACAACCCCTCCATGGCGTCCACCTTTTCTTCAACCGTGACACTATCTCTGATCAACAGTGCCACACCCCCACCTCTTTTGCCTCCCTCCCTGTCCTTTCTGAAATATCTCAAACCCGGCACTTGAAATAACCATTCCTGCCCCTGAGCCATCCGAGTCTCTGTAATGACCACCTCATCATAGCTCCAAGTACTGATCCATGCTCTAAGCTCATCTGCTTTGTTCACAGTACTAATAGACACATCTCAAACTGTCGGTCTGAGCATGTCCCTTCTCTATCACCTGCCTAACCTCCCTCACACACTGTCCCCAAGCTTTCTCTATTTGTGAGCTAACCGCCTCTTCCCCAGTCTCTTCAGTTTGTTTCCCACCCCCCCAACAATTCTAGATTAAACTCTCCCCAGTAGCCTTAGCAAACCTCCCCGCCGGGATATTGGTCCCCCTGGGAATCGAGTGCAACCCGTCCTTTTTGTACAGGTCACACCTGCCCCAAAAGAGGTCCCAATGATCCAGAAATCTGAATCCATGCCCCCTACTCCAACCCCTCAGCCATGCAATTATTCTCCACCTCATTCTATTCCTATTCTCACTGTCATGTGGCACAGGCAGTAATCCCGAGATTACTACCTTTGCGGTCCTGCTTCTCAACTTCCTTCCTAACTCCCTGTAGTTTGTTTTCAGGACCTCTTCCCTTTTCCTACCTATATCATTGGTACCAATATGTACCACGACCTCCAGCTGTTCTCCCTCCCACTGCAGGATATAATGGACGCGATCTGAAACATCCCGGACCCTGGCACCTGGGAGGCAAGCTACCATCCGAGTTTCTTTCCTGCATCCACAGAATCGCCTGTCTGAACCGCTAACTATAGAGTCCTCTATCACTACTGCCTTCTTCCTTTCCCTACCCTTCTGAGCCACAGGGCCAGACTCTGTGCCAGAGGCACAGCCACTGTTGCTTCCCCCAGGTAGGCTGTCCCCCCCTCCACCAGCAGTACTCAAACTGGAGTACTTATTGTCAAGGGGTACAGCCACAGGTGTACTCTCTAGTACCTGTTCCCCTCCCTCTCCTGACTGTTACCCACTAGCATGCAGAGGAATGGCAGAGACCGATATAGTTTGGCACCAGCGGCATCACAGTTGTTGCCAGTCAGCATTGCACTCAGTGTAGGACTGCTTTAGGGATTCCAGCTCCAGATTTTTTCTCGGGATTCACTCAACTTCCTTCCTAACTCCCAGTAGTCTGCTTTCAAGACCTCTTCCCTTTTCCTACCTATGTCATTGGTACCAATATGTAGCACGACCTCTGGAAGCCTTCCCCATGAGTAGGCATAGCCACAAGGCAGCAGAGGTTTGAGGTCGGAATTTTCCATGGCTGACAAGCCCCATCTGCCTAATGCAACCGGTTGTAAGGTGGCAGTAGTTCCCCGCTTTGCCTCTTCTCCTGTAGGTTGAAACAGTTCTGCTAGGCTTCGTAGCTCAGCCACATGTGAAGGCCAGGAGCTGGGCTTGGTTGTCAAAGGCCATTTGAGACACATGCCATTAGGAACATTTAATAAGTAGTGGGAGATCATCACTATAGCCACCTTAAGGAAAACCGCCACATACATTACCCCATCTGTAACATTCCTCCAATCTCCTCAGCACACCTAATCAAGGTAACAAGACAGACTCCATCTTGTATTACACTGAAGCAGTGAACTGAACCTGGATTATATTGTATAAAGATGACTTTACATATTACTGCAGGGTACCAATTAAATTACTAACATCATATTATAAAAGCAAATTCAAATTATTTTAAATTTATGGCAGGACCCATAACATTATTGATATAGAGAGGGATTTGGGTTCCAACACTATTATTCCGGAAAACTGCTGCACCGGTTGTTAGGGTTGTAAGGAATGCATATGGCACGCTCAAACATGAGAAAGCCTGCAGATTCTGGAAATCCAAGGCATCACTCACAAAATGCTGGAGGAACTCAGCAGGTCAGACAGCAGCTATGGAAGTGAATAAACAGTTAACACTTCAGACCCAGACCATTCATCAGGACTGGAAAGGAAGGGAAAAGATGCCAGGATAAAAAGGTGGGGAGAGGGGAAGGAGGACCAGCTGGAAGGTGATAGGTGAAGAGGAGGGTTGGAGGGCAGCAGAGATCACAGAGGGAAGAGCAGTGAGAGAGGGTTTCCTATTATTGAGTCACAGAGCAATAGGCCTTTAACCGAGGCACCACAGTCGTGCAGCTGTTCGCAGAACGTCTTACAGTATTGGCTGCAAGATTGAGGCATGATTGACGGGCAGCATTTTCACTAGAGGGTGGTGAGTACATTGAGCTGCCAGAGCAAGTGTTTGAGGCAGCTGTTATAATTTCATTAAAGAAGCAATTAGATAGGTACATGCAGGGGTGGAACTTAGAGAGATACAGGCCGAATGCAGGAAATTGGAATGAGATGGGTAGGTATCATGGTCGGCATGGACTCACTGGCTCACTGTACTGAAGGATTAGCTTCATTTGTCACACGTACATTGAAACATTGGGCAGTGGGCCAGAGATGCATCTCTACCAAAGGAGCTGTAAGGCACTCTTTCCCTCCACTAACCTATAGGTCACTCTTGAGCAAGGGTACTACCTTTTTAGCCCCATGATCAGGGTCACGTGAGGCCATGGGAGCAGGTGGTGGATGGTCGTATGAGCAGCTGGTGCAAATCATAAGTCCTGGTTATGTGACCACTGACGCCAGGCAGACAATCTCTGAAGAGTGTTGATAATAGCTGGGGTCATGTGTCTTGCAAAGACGCTGTCCAGAAGAAGGCAATAGCAAACCACTTCTGTAGAAAAATTTGCCAAGAACAATCATGGCCATGGAAAGACCATGATCGCCCATGTCATACAACACGGCACATGGTGATGGTGACGATGACATCAAAACTTGCAGTGAATTGGGTCATCTGCATCAATGACCAACACAGTCCGAGGATGTGCTCGGGGCAGCCCACCAGTGTCGCCATGCTTCCAGTGCCAACACTGCATGCCCAAAACTTACCAACTCTGACCTGCACGTTTTTGGAATGTGGAAAGAAACCAGAGTACCCAGAGGAAACCCACATGGTCACAAAGAGAGCATGCAAACTCCTTACAGTGGGAATTGAACCCCGATCTTACCACGAATGCTGGAAACCAGGGGTTCCCGATCTTTTTTTATGCCATGGACCCTCACCACTAACCAAGGGGTCCATGGACCCCAGAATGGGAACCCCTGCTATAAAATATTCTGCTAACTGTTGCACTTCTGTGGCACTCGGGTTAAAGGCCTGTACCCATGTTATATTGCTCTATGACTATAATAATCATACACCTTCTTTACAAGCAACACACATCAAAGTTGCTGGTGAACGCAGCAGGCCAGGCAGCATCTCTTGGAAGAGGTACAGTCGACGTTTCGGGCCGAGACCCTTTCTTCCTGGCGAAGGGTCTCGGCCCGAAACGTCGTCTGTACCTCTTCCTAGAGATGCTGCCTGGCCTGCTGCGTTCACCAGCAACTTTGATGTGTGTTGCTTGAATTTCCTGCATCTGCAGAATTCCTCGTGTTCACCTTCTTTACAACCTTAGCAACCTGTGTAGCAGCTTTCAGAGAGTAATGGTGTTGGTTCTCAACGTCACTCTATAAAGCAGCACTGTCCTGGATCGTACTATTAATAGTGCGCTGCCCCATTACCGTTGAAATGGAACGGGATGGATGAGAAACTCAGGCATTGTGAGCAACATGCTAATCCCGAGAAAAAAAAAATGAGCTTGGGAACTTAGATTCAAATAATGAAATAAATCTGAAATGCAAAACTGGTATCACTAATAGTGGTCATAAAACTGCAGGGTTGTCATAAAGTTTTATCTGGTTCAGTAATGCGCTGTCAGTACCTGGTGTGACTTATATCTGACTCCTGGCACACCAATGTGATTAAAGCTTAATTGCCACGTTACTTTAGGACCACTTAGAGATGGACCATAAACGTCAGCATTGCCAATGACGTCCCTGTTCCGTGAATGAGTGAATAAATATGAGTAGAAGGACTGTTGCGGAAACGGTAATGAATGGCAGATTGCCATTAGGAGACATTTGCCAACCAGTTGGGTCTTTATAGCCATCTGACTGCTTTATGATCATTCTTACAGAGTTCAGCTTTTCAAACTCCCATTTCATTTCAGTCAGAATCAAAATCAGGTTTAATATCACAGGCATATGTTGTAAAATTATTTGTTTTGCAGCAGCAGTACAGTGCAATACATACTGAGTTTACTTCGAAGGTTCAAATATTCAAAGTAGATTTATGATCAAAGTATGTATGTAGTATACAACCCTGAGATTCCTCTTCCCACAGACAGTCACGAAACAAAGAAAACTGTGGATCCCATTTTAAGGATAACATCAAACATCCAATGCGCAAAAAAAAGAAAAAATCATGCAAACTGTAAAAAAGAGCGTAAAACACAGAATTCAAAATGCCAAATCATAAAGGCATTGAAAGAGTCCTGGCATAAGGTGGAGGCTGATAGATTCTTGATACGTCAGGGTGTGAAAGGTTATACAGAGAAGGCAGGTGAATGGAGTTGAGAGGGAAATAGATTAGCCATGATCAAATGGCAGAGCAAACTCATGGTCCAAATGGCCTAATTCTGCTCCACTGTCTTATGGTTTTACCATAAATAAAAAAGATCCATAAACTACATAAGAAATATTTATGGCAATTTTAATTAAGTAAGTATTTCAAAAAAAGAGCAAAATAAAAAAAATAGAGAGGTAGTGTTCCTGGGTCCATTGTCCATTCAGGAATCTGATGGTGGAGGAGAAGAACCTGTTCCAGAAATGTTGAATGTGTCTTCAGGCTCCTGTACCTTCTCCCTGATGGTAGCAATGAGAAGAGAGCATGACCTGGGTGATGGAAGCTGCCTTTTTGAGGCATTGCCTTTTGAAAGTGCCCTTGATGCTTGGGAGGCTGGTGCCCATGATGGAGCTGGCTGAATTTACAACCTTCAGCAGCTTTTTCCAAAGCTGTTCCGTGGCCACTCCATGCCAGACTGTGGTGCAACCATTTAGAATGCTGTCCGTGATATTTTACAACTGAACTGGTCATGAACAGGAGTTTAATCTCCCTCAAGGATCTATCAACCTCTGCTTTAAATATACCCAAAGACTAGGCATCTGTGGCAATGAATTGCACTGATTCACCACCTTCTGGTTAAAGGAATTCCTCCTCACCTCTGTTCTAAAGGGACATACTTGTATTCTGGTCCTAGATTGCTCCATCATAGGAAACTTCTCCACATCCACTCTATCTAGGCATTTCAACATTTGATAGGTTTCAATAAGATTCCCCTCACTCTTCTAAATTCCATTGAGTACAGACCCAAAGCCATCAAATACTCCTCCTACATTAACCCTTCTATTCTCGTGAACCTCCTCTGGACCCTCCAAACTGGCATGGCAGCATAGTGATTAGTGTAACGCTATTACAGCACCAGCGATCCAGGTTCAATTCTGCTGCTCTCTGTAAGGAGTATGTATGTTCACCCCGTGACTGAGTGGGTTTCTTCCGCATGGTTGTTTTCCTCCAACATTCTGAAGACAAACGTATTATGGTTAGTAAGTTGTGGGCATGCTATATTGGTGTGGAAGCATGGCGACGCTTGTGGGCTGCTCTTAGCATGTCCTCAGAATGTGTTGGTCATTGATGTAAGTTGATGCCTTTCACTGTATGTTTCATTGTTTTAATGTATGAACACTCTGGTTTCCTCGGCTGTGTAAGTCTAAGAAAGACAATCTCCGGCCCCACCAAACGTGTGATACTTAGGCACGAGCCCCCACCCCCCAAACCCCCAAACCCCTGTTTGTGTGGATGCTGCGTCATTCGCTACCCTGTTACAGAATAATGCCCCGAAATAACAGACAGCACACTGCATACGATTAAAGGAATTCTTTTTATGAATCTTAACTAAAGGGTTAGTAAAGAATAACAAAAAGGAGAGGGCCCATTATAATTAAACAGTCAAATGTGCACAAGTTGGAGCTCAGGAGGAGAAGATGGCGGCGTGACAGCAGCGCGCGCGGCCTCTCCGGTGAATGATGCCTGTTATCTGTCAAGTAGGGGACCGTGCACAATTCTGATTTGATGGAGACAGATGTGAGAGCACAGAGGAACATCTGGAAAACTTCTGAAATGCCCGCTTCGCTGCCGCTGCTACTGTGTGGTAATTGGAATCTCTGGAGCAGAAGGCCTCAAATCCTCGGCTTTGCTTGTTTCAGCAGCCAGGGCGAGGTTGAAGGCACTCGGCAGAGGATGGCACTCGGGAGGCTGTATCAGAGGGGCTGGTCGGAGGCTTGAAGTTTTCGGACGGACAGACTCAGTGTCGACTGTGGTCGGCTGCTTCCAAGGCATCGGCAAGTTGACGGTGCCTGGAGGTTTACGGCAGGGAGTTTCTCCCTTTTGCCGCCTGCTATCGGGGACTCGGGAGTCGATCGACTCGGGGACTTTGAGACTTTTTTTACTGTGCCCATGGTTTGTTCTTCATCAAATTATGGTATTGTTTTGCACTGCTGTAGCTATATGTTATAACTATGTGGTTCTGTCAGTGTTAGTCTTTGGTTTGTCCTGTTTTCTGTGATATCACTCCGGAGAAACATTGTATCATTTCTTAATGCATGTATGCATTTCTAAATGACAATAAAAGAGGACTGAGTGTTCTCATAATCTAATCTAATCTTGAACTTCTCTGTCACCCACGCACTGGGCCCTTGGTCAACGAGAAAGCACACACCACCTTCCGAACGTTGCTTATAAACCATCTGAAGCAAACGGGTCTCCCGCCGGATCGTATGCTATGACCAGTTCTCCCCAGCGTCTTCTCTCTTCATTCATCTCCTCTCGAACAAAAGCCCAAGACC
The DNA here is from genome assembly GCF_963921235.1 of Mobula hypostoma. NCBI lineage: Eukaryota > Metazoa > Chordata > Chondrichthyes > Myliobatiformes > Myliobatidae > Mobula > Mobula hypostoma. Next base: position 192,017,148 of record NC_086100.1, read on the forward strand.
AACCTTATTGTCCCTCACCAAGAAAAACCTCCTGCTAATTGGATAGCACACATTCCTCATCATCCCTTATCTTCAACAATAACCCAAACAGGCTGAAAGCAGAACAAACAGCTGCTAAATGAAATACCTACAGCATAACAGTAAAGATGTGAACCAGGACACTACACGTACATGGGACAAAGAAAACCCATCGAGCCAATGAATCCATGCTGACCATGATCACCAACCATCTAATCCCATATCCCTCTATGTCCCACCTCTGCATGTACCTATTTAAGTTTATCTTACGTGATTCCGTTGTACCTGCCACAATCATTTTCTCTACCAGCTCGTCCACCCTCTGGGTGAAAAAGTCCTTTTTAAATTCGTCAAGGTGGTGAATTCAAGAGGCAGTGGGTTATGTTGCAACCTATAAGATCTCTGGTTCAGCTGTTTCTGAGGTATAGCATTCAATTATAGTCACACCATATAGGAAGGAAGTCGAGGCTTTGGAGAGGTGCAAGTGCGGTTTACCGAGGTGCTGCCTGGATTAGACAGCATGTAAGGAAAGGTTGAACAAACCTGTGTTACTTTCTCTGAAGTGTTGGAGGCGGATGGAGGTCACATGATTATGAGATACATAGAAGTTTATAAGATTATGGAAGGCGTAGATGGAGTCTCTACCAAAGTCTCTACCAAAGGAGGAGTAAGGAACTCTTTCCCTCCGCTAGCCTGCAGGCCACCCTTGGGCAAGGGGTAGCACCTACTTAGCCACCCCCCGCCCCCCCCCGATCAGGGTCACGTGAAGCCATGGGAGCTGGTGGTGGATGGTCGTATGAGCAGCTGGTGCACATCACAAGTTCTGGTTATGTGACCACTGATGCCAGACAGACAATCTCTGAGGAGTATTGATAATGGCTGGGGTCACCCGTCTTGTAAGGACACTGCCTAAAGAAGGCAAAGGCAAACCAATCCTGTAGAAAAATTTGCCATCTGTCATGGTTACCATTTGACTAGAGGAGCTGATGGGCTCATAACTGTGTTGTATGTCTCTATAGCTCCCTCGGTTGCCTCCCCAGCCTTCTTTGCTCCAAGAACAGCAACCTCAGCCTCCTTTCCTTGTATCCCTCCACCAGCCATGGATCCTTCCATTGGTAGGGCCACATAAGATTGCTTAGTAAGTGGTGAAACCAATTTTGGGAGCTAAGAAGACCTCCAAGTCCTGTGTAGCACTAATAAAGTATCATATGGTCTGGGAGGAAGCAGACTGTGGAAGTGGCTCCTCGACTGGCTTTACTCGCCTTGACAGCTCATGACTGTGGACTCACTTTTGAGGACTCTATGGTTTGATGTTTAATGTTTTGTGTGTTATTTGTCCACTTTTTGCTGTTTGCACAATTTTTTTCTTTTGTTTGCAAGCCTGATGTTCTTCTTGTGTGGAGGTTTTATTTAAATAGGTTTTATGGTGTTTCTTTGTTTTGTTGCTGTCTGCAAGAAGACAAAACTCACGGCTGTCTACTGCATACATACTTTAACAATAAGTGTACTTTGAACTTTGATTTCGGAATGAGATCCATACTTACAAAGAAGCCGGCACGAAAAATTATTGTGGATGCTGCCCACCCAACAAACTGGCTTTCCCAAAGTTCCCTTATGCAAAGCTTTATCGGGCTATTAAAACAAAAACTTCACACCATCTTAAAAGTTTCTTCACCCAGGCAGTTAATCCGAACAACCATTCAACACCTTATAACTACATATTACCCCTGTCACTGCACTGCACTGTAAACACGTTAAAACACCTTTATAGCACTTTATAAAACACATTGTAAATAGATTATATTATGTATGTATTTATGCACAGTTTATTCAATATTCATACTTTAACTTCTAACTTTATTTTTATATACAGTATCTCTTCACTCGTCACTACTACACCAAGCAAATTCCTAATACATGTAAATAAATTGTAAATGTATAGTACTGTGAAAAAGTTTTGGGCTGTATGTATATCTGGGCTGCCTAAGACTTTTGCGTAATACTGTACTGTACATGCCAACGTGGAGAGGAGAGTGAGTTTGTAAATCTGGCGGGAGCGAAGGATGTTGGGAATGGCGAGAGTGGAGTGCCATGGGAGGGCTGTGAGACAGGTGGCAGAGAAAGAGTGCCGCGGGTGCAGGCACACCCAGCCCTGAGACAGCAGCAAGGTCGTTTGGATCCAAACTATCCGTTTATTGATCATTATATTATGTCTCTCTTGTACTTCCCATTCCTTTCCCTCTCCCTGCCCCCTTCCCACTCTCAGTCCACAATAGAGACCCATATCAGAATCGGGTTTATCATCACTCACATATGTCATGAAATTTGGGGGTTTTTTTGCGGCTGCAGTACAGTGCAATACATAAAATTACTGCAGTACTGTGCAAAAGTCAGAGGCTCCCTAACAATATGCATGTGCCTCAGACTTTTACACAGTACTGTATATGGTGAATAGAGTTGAGCTTTGAACTTGGATCCTTGAACGTTGACAGTGTAAAGATTCTGTGTAAGGTTGGCCCTATTTTGGGCTTTGGAGGAAATTTGGTCTCCCATCAGAAAGTGTCTATAATATCTGCTTCCAGTTTTTAAATGTGTTTCAAATGTGTGACGAAATGCCAGAAAGGGCTTAACTTCACTCGACAAATTTGTGCAGTGCCTGATTAAGTGAGATTGACTGAGCATGGCGTAATTAAAAAGGGAAAGCACACCAGCCACGCGCCAGCCCCAGGATTTGGAGGACAAATAAGATCAAGGAACTTCTTAAACCATTTTGCAAATTCGTTTATTGCGAGAGCAATTCCATTAGGAGCTCGTTTTCTCATGTGCATTTCATGTCTCAAGTGAGGCGAACTTAATTAAATAAAGCCACTGGTTAATCTGACAAAAGATCAATCAAAACAAAGAGGGTTCTACCCAGAGCCACTTGCTAAGACCCTGTGAGTGAGTGATAATGAAATTAAGGCAGGAAAATCTCCATTGCTTACAAAGATTGAGTGTCAGATTTCCGAGCTTCAAATAAAAATAGGCCAATATGCACTCAGTGCCAATTTATTGGGTACACCTGTAGAAGTGCTTGTTAATGCAAATATCTAATTAGCAACCAAATGCATAAAAGCATGCAAACATGGTCAAGAGCTTCAGTCATTCAGACCAAACAACAGAATGGGGAAGAAATATGATCTGAGTGACTTTGATCATGGAATGTTTGTTGGTGCCAGATGGGGTGGTTTGAGTATCTCAGGAACTCCTGGGGTTATCACACACAACAGTCTCTAGGGTTTACAGAGAATGGTGCGAAAAACAAAAAAACATTCCAATGAACAGCAGTTCTATGGGTGAAAATGCTTTGTTAATGAGAGAGGTCAGATGACAATGACCTGACTGATTCAAGCTGGCAGGAAGGTGACAGTAATTCAGATAACCATGCATTACAACAGTGATGCGCAGAAGAGCATCTCTGAACACACAACACGTTGAACCTTGAAGTGGATGGGCTACAGCAGCAGAAGACCACGAACATACACTCAGGCTACGTCTACACTAGACCGGATAATTTTGAAAACGCCGGTTTCGCGTAAGAATGATAGGCATCCACACCAGGCGTTTTTGAAAATAGCTCCGTCCACATTAAAACGAGTATTTGGGCAAATCTCCTCCTACTGGGCATGCGCAGGACACACAGAAAACAAGTGAAGAGGAAACGATATACTTGGTGTGCATTTGTCCAGTTACAGACTAGAAAAACTTAAAAGGAAATTACCAAACAAAAGACTTGGTGCGCATTTGTCCAGAAACATTTCCTACAGCCATAGTCTCTTCACCGATGAAAGGGACGACAGCTACAACTAAATGCAATAAGGCTTGTTACTGGGCAAAAGTAAAATTTTCTGTTACCTCATTTGTTTGCCTTTATTTTTGCCATGTCTTTTTGTATTATTTTGCTGTATTTAACGTGCAATAAAACGAGTTACTGGGCAAAAGTGACAATTGCATCTATTGAATGTTTCCACAAGCAGTACATTAATAAAGCACCTTGTTAAATGTATGAAACATGTCTGCATCAGTGTTATCTTTTACTTCCATACAGTGTTACACATCTATTGTCAGATATTGTTGTGGTGTTGGAGGTTACGTTTAAGAAAACAATGAAATGCCGCGCTGTTGCCACCATTTGTTCCGCCATGTCATGACAACGTTTTTAAAATTAGCCGGTTACCCCGTACATACTACAATGGCCAACCGGCGTTTTCAGATGTAAACACTCTGGAGAGTGTTTTAGAAAAGCATCATTTTCGTTTCAGTGTGGACGGAGGGTCAAAACGAAGAGAAAAAGCTTTGGTTGAGGATTTATCCGGTCTCGTGTGGACGTAGCCTCAGTTGCCACTTTATTAGGTATCTCCTGTACCTAACAAAGTGGCCACTGTGTACATATCATGAGATCTTTTGCGGTTGGGCTCATTTTTACTAGCTCTTCAGATGCATGTAGAGTCATGATAGGTCTTAGAGTGGGGGTGGAGAGGATGTTTCCAATAGGACCAGAGAGCACAGCCTCAGAATAGAGGGATGTGCTTTTAGAAAAGAGATGAGCAGGAATTTCTTCAGACAGAGGGTGAAATTCATTACCACAGATGGCTGTGGAGGCCAAGTCATTGAATAGATTTAAAGCAGAGTTTGATAGGATCTTGATTAGTAAGGGCATCAAAGTTTCCGGGGAGAAGGAAGAAGAATGACATTGAGAGGGAAAATAAATCAGCCACGATGGAATGCTCTGCCAAATTCCCGAGACACAAACTGTAAACACTCACATATCCATAGCCCCCTTCATCCTTTCTGACAAGTGATCATGGTTATATTCCTTGTTATTTATTATTATTATTAGTATTATTTCTTTTTGTCATTGCACAATTTGTTGACTTTTTCACACTGGTTAAACACCCATATTGGTGCAGTCTTCTGTTGATTCTATTATGGTTATTATTCTATTATGGACTTGCTGAGTACGCCCACAAGAAAATTAATCCCAGGTGTGGATATAGTGACATATATGTACTTTGTTAATAAATTTACTTTGAACTTTGAACTTTTACTTTGGTTGTCGAGGAGGAAACAAAATAGCTTTCCTTACATTTTCAATGCAGTGGAGGTTATTGATTACATGAGACAGGATCAAATCCCACCACAGCAACTGGGGAATTTAAATTCAAGTAATTAAATAAACCTAGAACTTATTGGAAATCCTGAAACTCTCTGGATTAGCACTTAAAAAATTTCCTCTTGCTCAATAATACCTCTCTGTGAAGAAATCTGCGGTCATTTACAGGGCTGGTCTACTGTACATCTCGTGTACAGGAGTTGTGATGATATGTTGAAGTTGGAGAGGCTGAACTGGGGGCAATGTGTTCTGTTCAGGTCACCTAACTACAGGAAAGATACCAATCATCTTCAAAGAGTGCAGTGAAAATTTACAAGGATGTTACTGTGACTTGAGGACCTGAGTTGTCGGGGAAGGTTGAACAGGTTAGGACTTTATTCCTGGAGTGCGGTGAATGAGGGAGATCTTGGAGGTATATAAAATTACGTGGGGTATAGATAGGTTAAATGGGATCTTTTGTTTTGTGCTTGTATACTGTATTAACGGAACTGAAATTTATGCAGGGTTTTCACCCTCAGGTTGGGCGAGACTCGTACTAAAGGTCTTAGGTTAAGGATGAAAGGTGAAATATTTAGGGGACTCTGAAGGGGAACAACTCCTTGCTCAGTTGGTGGTGCCGGTGTAGAACAAACTGCCAGTGGAAGTGGTGCATACAGTTTCAATTATAGAATTTAAGAGAAGATTCAATAGGTACATGAATGTGGGGATAATCCCTTAGGAGACAGTGATCATAATGTGATTGAATTCACACTGCAATTTGAGAGGGTGAGGCATAAGTCACATGCATCAGTCTCACAAAGGAATAAAGGGAATTACAGAGGCATGAGAGAGGAGCTTGCCTGGGTGGATTAGTGGAGAATACTGGCGGGGATGACTACACAGCAGAGATGGCTGAAGTTTTTGGGAATAGTTCATAAGGCACAGGATAGGTATGTCCCACAGGAGAAGTTCCCAAATGGCAGGGGTAGGTAACGGTGGCTCACAAAGGAATTTAAGGACTGCGTAAATGACAAGGAAAGGGCATATAAGGTAGCAAAAGTGAGTGGGAAGTTGGATGATTGGGAAGCTTTTAAAATCCAACAAAAGGCAACTCAAAAAGCTATAAGAAGGGAAAAGATGAATTATGAGGGCAAACTAGCCAATAAAATACAGCAGGATGCTAAAAGATTTTTATAAAGAGCATTAAGTTCTATAAAGAGCTGAGAGTTGAAATGGGTCACTGGAAAATTGAGTAATGGGGGACAAGGAAATGGCAGATGAACTTAATGGGTACTTTGCATTTGTCTTCACTGTGGAAGGCACTAACAGTATGCCAGAGGTCCGTGAGTGTCAGGGAGCAGGAGTGAGTTGCATTGTTATTACAAAGCAAAAGGTGCTAGGTAAACTCAAAGGTCTTATGGTGGATAAGTCACCTGGACATGATGGACTACATCCCAGAGTCCCGACAGAGGCTGCTGTAGAGATAACAGAAGTATTCGTCATGATCTTTCAAGAATCACTTAATTCTGGCATGGTCCTGGAGGACTGGAAAATTGCAAATGTCACTCCACTCGTTAAGAAGGGAAGAAGGCAAAAGAAAGGAAATTATAGGCCAGTTAGCCTAATCTCAGTAGTTGGGAAAGTGTTGGAGTGTACTGTTCTGGCCTGTGATGTCAACTGTGCTCTTTTCCATAGATGCTGCATGGTTTCTGTAAAGGGAAATCTTGCCTGACAAATCTGTTAGAGTTCCTCAAGGAAGTAACAAGCAGAGTGGACAAAGGAGAGTTAGTGGATGTCACTTCCTTGGATTTTCAGAAGGCATTTGATAAGGTGCCACACATGAGGCTACCTAACAAGATAAAATCCTATGGTGTTACAGGAAAGACACTGGCATGGGTAGAGGAATGGCTGACAGCCTGGAAGCAGTGAGTGGGAATAAAAGGGGCCTTTTCTGGTGTTCCTCAGGGGTCAGTATTGGGACCACTGCTTTTCACATTGTTTGTCAATGATTTAGTTAATGGAATTGATGGCTTTGTGACAAAGTTTATGGATGATATGAAGAAAGCTGGAGGGGTAGGTAGTGCTGAAGAAAAAATGCTATTGCAACAGGACTTAGACAGATTGGAGGAATGGGCAAAAAAGTGGCAAATGGAAGACAGTGCTGGGAAATGTATGATAATGCGTTTTGGTAAAAGGAACAACAGTGTGGACTGTTATCTAAATGGGGAGAAGTTTCAAACATCAGAGATGCAGAGGGACTTAAGAGTCCTCATGCAAGACTTCCAGAAGGTTAATTTACAGGTTGAGTCTGTGGCAAAGAAGGCAAATGCAATGTTGGCATTTATTTCAAGGGGAATAGAATATAAAAGAAAGGAGATAATGCTGATCCTTATAAGACACTAGTCAGGCTACTTTGGAGTATTGTCAACAGTTTTGGGCCCCATATCTCAGAAAGGATGTTATTTGAGAGAGTCCAGAGGAGATTTATGAGGATGATTTTAGAAATGAAGGGGTTAACATATGAGGAGCATTTGGCAGCTTTGGGCCTGTAGTCACTGGAATTTAGAAGAACGCAGGAGGGATCTCATTGAAACCTACCGAATGTTGAAAGGACTAGATAAGGTGGATGTGGAGAGGATGTTTCCTATGGTGGGGGTATCCAGAAATGGAGGGCACAGCCTCAAAATTGAAGGGCAACCTTTTAGAATAGAGGTAAGGAGGAATTTTTTTTAGCCGGAGAGTCGTGAATCTGTGGAATGTTCTGCCGCAGACTGTGGCGGAGGCCAAGTCTGTGGGTGTATTTAAAGCGGAAGTTGATAGTTTCCTGACGGGTCAGAGCATTGAAGGATATGGGGATCAGCCATGATGAAATGGTGGAGCAGACTTGATGGGCTAAGTGGCCTGATTCTTCTCCTATGTCTTATGGTCTTATGGATATGGTCTGGGTGCAACTAAGTGAGACTAAACAGGCTGAGGGGTCTGTTTTTGTGCTCTGGTACTTTATGACTCTATGTATGACTGTATATATACTAATACAGACGACTCCTGATTACCATCTGTCATGGCAGAGCAAATGACTCCCATCATCTACTTGCCTAGTAAGCAATACAACGCAGAGTATACCTTCCCACACAAAATGTTGGAGGAACTCAGCAGACCAGGCAGCATTTAGGAAACGTGTAGAGTCAATGTTCCGGCTTGTAATGTCGACTGTGCTCTTTTCCATCGATGCTGCCTGGCCTGCTGAGTTCCTCCAGCATTTTGTGTGTGTTGCTGTAGATTTCCAGCATCGGCAGGTTTTGTCTTGTTTGTGCAGAGTACATCCTTCCAGCCCCCTTCGAGCCACACTGCCCCAGCAACCCCACAGCCGCTACACATCTGTCTCCTGCACCTCTCATCTTTTCATGTACCAGCCATCTCCCCCCGACACTCTCAGTCCCGATGCAGGTGCTGCTCGACTGGCTGAGTTCAGTTATTTACTTACAGTATTCTGTTTGTTTAGTGACAAAGCACGGAGTCGGCCCTAAGAGCCACGTCGTCCCAGCAACCCCCACGACCCTAGTTAACCCTAACCTAATCACGGCAGAACTTACAGTGACGTATAAACCTACCTCATAAACGACCTGGCTGCATCACCTTCTGGTATGACAGGAGGGGTTGGGGGAGACACTGCACAGAATTGAAATAAGCTGCAGAGAGTTGTGTAATCTGTCAGCTCCATCGTGGGCACTAGCTACCCAGAATCCAGGACATCTTCAAGGAGAGTTGCTTCAAAAAGGTGGCATCCATCATTAAGGACCCCTATTGCTCGGGACATGCTGTCTTCACATTGTTACCATCAGGAAGGAGGTACCACACACTCAATGATTCAGGAACAGCTTCTTCTCCCCGCCATCAGATTTCTGAATGGACATTGAACCCATGAACACTACCTCACTTTCTTTTCTGCACAACTTATTTAATTTAACTATTTTATATATACTCACTGTAATTCACTGTTTTTATTATCACATGCTTTAAAACAGCACATTTTATGACATTCCAATGATATTAACTACTACTACGTCGACTCAGGCCTAGGGGGCCGGCGTCGGGCACGATGACGGACTCTTCACTTCTCCCTCTCCCTCATCAGTGTGTTCAGTTCATCTACATTAGCCGTGCCGCTGTCTTCTAGGAGCGTGTTGACCATAGTCTTAGGAGGGCGCCCAGGGTTCATCCTTCCATGCTTGGGCTCTCATATGATGACTAGGCTGGCAGGTAGCTCGGGGTGGCATAGACAGTGCCCCGCTAGTTGCAGTCTTCTTGCCTCGATTTTAGTGGAGAGCATCAGTAGGTTGTTATAGATATTTAATGATATTAAACCTGATTCTTATTCTGATGTTTTTTTGTGGGATAGGGAATAGATAGAGTGATTGAATACATTTTGGTTTTACCCAAGGTTGGGGAATCGAGAACTAGAGTGCATTTGTTTAGGGTGATAGGTGAGAGATTTAACAGGAAACTGAGGAGAAACTTCTTCACCCAGAAGGTGGTATGGAACGAGGCAGGTACATTAACATTTTAAAATTAGCTTTATTTGTCATTTGTACATCAAAAAATACAGTGAAAGGAGTTGTTTGCATTGAGGCTGTGCTGGGGCAGCCCAGAACTGCCACCATGTTTACAGCACCAACTTGGCATGCCTACAACTTACTAACCCTATGTCCTACCTCTTCAGAATGTGGGAGGAGGCTGGAGCAGCTGGAGGAAACCATCATGGTCATGGGGAGAACATACTAACTCCTGACGGACCTGGGTCGCTGGCTCTGTAATAATGCTGTGCTTACCACTACACTACTATGCCAGTCAATCAAGTCCTAGAAACATCCTTACAAGCCTTCGCTACCCAGCCAGGGTTAATATCCTTGAACTTCAGAAGAACTTTGTACATTTCACCTCTTATTCTTGCAAACGAGAGAGATTACAGGTCTGGTCTACTCAATGTCTCTTCATAATGCAGGTTTTCCATCTCAAAAAGGAGCCTGATAAACCTTCATTGCTTTTCTCCATGACAAGTTCTCTTTCTTATGTAAAGAGGCCAAAAGTGTGCGCAATATTCCAGGTGTAGTCTGATCAAGGACCTATATAATTATAATGGAACATCTTTACTCCTCTACTCAAATCCTCTTTCAACAGAGGCCAACAAGCCATTTGCCTTCCTAATTGCCCGTTGCACCTGCATTTTAGCTTTCAGTGAGTTGTGCTCAAGGACGCCCAGGTCCTTTGGAACGTCAATGTTATGTTATCTCTCATTCAACATTTCTGTCTTCCTCTGTTGGAACTTTTCCTTGCAATATTCCACAGAGATGGGTGAGTTTATAAAGGGAAATAAAATGGTAAATTGATTTAGACCATCAGACCTGAAGATATAGGAGAAGAGTTAGGCTATCTGTCCCATCGTCTGCTCTGCTAATTCAAATGGCTGACCCACTTTTCCTCTCAGCCCCAATCTTCTGCCTTCTCCCTGTATCCCTTCATGCCCTGCCTAATTTTTATTGAAATCAGAATCTGGTTTAATATCTCTGAATATCTCTGCTGTAAGAGTAGAAATTTTTTATTTTGCGACAGCAGTACACATACATACATACTGTATAAATTAAATAAGTCATGCAAAAAGAAAGCAAAAGAAAGCAGAAAACTGGTGAGGTAGTGCACATGGGTTCATTGTCCGTTTAGAAATCTGATGCTGGTAAGGAAGAAGCTGTTCCTAAAACACTGAGTGTTTTGTCTTCAGGCTCCTGCACCTCCTTGCTGGTGGTAGCAATGAGAAGAGAGCATGTCCCGAGTGATGAGGGTTCTTAATGATGGAGGTTGCGTTTTTGAGGCATCGCCTTTTAAAGATGTCCCCCGATGCTGGGGAGGTTAGAGCCCATGATGGAGGAGGCTGAGTCTGCAACTTCCTGCAGCTTTTTCCAATCCTGTGCAGTGGCCCCTCCATACCAGATGATGATGCAGCAGTTAGCACGGTACATGTGTAGAATGTAGAAATCTGTAGAAATTTACAGGAGTGGTGATGTACCAAGTCTCCTTAAACTCCTAATGAAATACAGTCGCTGTTGACCTGCTTCGTACAGTAGTTGAATCAATATGTTTAGCCCAGGATAGATCTATCCAGGAACTTGAAACCGCCCTTTTCACTAATTGTCACATGTACTAAGCTTGTGAGAAACTTTTATTTTGCAGGCCATCCGTAGAGATAATTTCATTACACAGTACACTGAGGTAGTACAAGCGGGTACAATAACAGAGTGCAGAGTAAAATTGTACAGGTACAGAGGAAGTGCAGTGCAGGCAGACAACAGGGCACAAGGTCATGGCGAGGTAGATGTGAGACCATCTTATCGTGCCAGGGGACCATTCAGTAGACTGATTGCAGCGGGGTTGTATTTGTTCTTGAGCCTGATGGCACATGCTTTCAGTCTTGTGTGCCTTCCTGTCTGATGGGAGGTCAGGAGAGTGAATGTCCAAGGTGGGTGGGATCTTTGACTATGCTGGCTGCTTTACCAAGGCAGCAAGAATTGTGGACAGAGTCCATGGAGGGGAGGTTGGTTTCTGTGAAGTGCTGAGCTGTGTCCAGAGCTGCCGTTTCTAGTGGTCTCAGGTAAAGTAGTTGCCGTACCAAGGCATGACGCATCAGATAGGATGCTTTCTATGTTACCTTGCTAAAAAATGGGGACTGCCAGATGGGGCATGTCAAGTTCCGAGGTCTCCTGAGAAGGTAGAGTCATTGTCACAGAGCAATACAGCACAGATACACACAGGCTCTTCAGTCCAACAAGTCCATAGAACCATGTTGTATGGACAACATGGAAAGACGCAAGGTCTGATCGATTTAAGTGCCAGGATGAATTTGAATGGTCGGGTATGGGCTGAAAAAAGCTGGCAGTGCCCGGGCCTAAGAGCATGGAAAGACCCAAAGTTTGATGGATTTAAGTGCCAGGACAAATTGGAAAGGTCAGCTACGGGCCGAATCAAGATGGCAGGGCCTGGGGCCCAGGCCAAAAGCAAGGAACAACCCAAGGTTTGGACTCTAGGATAATGTAACTGGTGGAAATATACATAATTCACAACCACCAATATTGAGTCGGGGTTTCGCTTTAAGACACTGATCGGACGTGATGACATAATTGGCAAAGGGTTTTTAGCATGCTTTGTGTTCAGGTTTTGGAGTTCAATTTAAAAATGTGTTACGGGTTTTTCTTAAACATAAAACACCTCACTTAATTTTATTTCTGAAAACTTTCATAAGTGATCCTGTCACTCGAGGACAATTCCAGAGTTATTGAACATGTCGGCCAACGCAATCGCTTTGAAACTGCCGGAATTTTGGGAGCAAAATGTTGTTACTTGTTTCACGCAGGCAGAGGCCCAACTCACTGTGCGAGAAATCACCGCCAACAACAACAAATATTTCTATGTGGTAGCGTTGCTCAGTAATTCCTCAGCTGTGAGAATGGTGAGTCTACTAGAACAGCCGCCCGAACACGATAAATACCGATTGCTGAAAACGCACCTTTTACAGACTTCTGGACTATTGGAGTCTGAGTGTGCCAAACAGTTGCACTCCTTGCCTGGCCTTGGCTATGCTAAGCCATCGGAGCTAAGGGACCACATGCTGTTCCTCCTGGGAAATCACCATCCTTGTTTTACTTTTAAAGAACTCTTCATGCAGCAAGTGCCAGATCAAATTTGCATAGCCCTTGCTAATACAACCGTGATGGTCTATAGAGAGCTTGGTAAAATGGCTGATCGTCCGCACTCAGCCAGGCAGCAGTGCATCGTTCCTCCTCCTTTCTTTACCTCAATAAGTCCGTTCAGCAAGTCTCCCAATATAAGAATGCCTGCGCCTGCAAAACAGTTGAAGCTGGGCCTGTGTTTTTACCGTGCTCACTTTGGTACGAATGCCAAAAAGTGCTGACTGCCTTGCAGCTTCGACAGTGCCACTGCATCTGGATATCAGAGGTCTGTGAACACCGCAAGTTCCAACTTCCAGGGTCATCTACTGTTCATTACAGACACCCTTTCAGGGCAGCGCTTCCTGTGTGACACGGGGGCTCAACTGAGTGCGCTGCCTATTGATGAGAAGGCAAAGAGCAACGAAATTTCGCTAGAGGCCGCCCACGGCAACAGGATCCAGACTTACGGGACACGGTTGGTGGTGCCCTGCTTCAGTGGGTGACGTTACACATGGGACTCGGTCCTGGCTAAAGTGGCTAGACCTCTGCTCGGTGCAAAGAACTGTGGGCCCAAGAACTATTAGCCGATCTTAAGAACTGCCGGCTTGTGGAAGTCAAGGACCTAGGGTCATTACCCTGGTCCCCCAGTGAGTTCCCCACAACGACTCTGTCAAGCGCATGCACCACCACATGTAAGTTTACTCGACTGCTGGGGAAATTTCCAAAACTTACCAAGCCCATGTTCTCTATTACTTTCACAAAACATGGGGTCGAGCACCACACTTCTACATCTGGCCCGCCAGTCCATGCCCGCATGTGTAGACTGGACTCTGAAAAGCTGGCAACTATGAAGGATGAGTTTGCCATTGTACTCGTGGAAAGACTTGGCATTGTACGCCAGTCAAATACTCCCCAGCCTTTGCCCTTCCAATGGTCCCTATTTCTGAAGGTGGCTGCCGCCCATGTGGTGATTACTGACATCTTAACAAGGTCACCACCCCCTGATTATTACCCAGTCCCACACATGCTACAATTTTCAGCATATTGGCCATCAAGTTAATTTTTTCCAAAGTCGATCTAGTTCGGGGCTACCATCAGGTGTTTGTGTGTTCAGAAGACATTCCCAAACAGCTTTGATAACCCCATTTGCCCCCTTTGAGCTTCCGTGCATGCCGTTTGGGCTGAAAAATGCAGGCCGGACTTTCCAGTCTATATTAAAAGACTTAGATTTTCATTTTGGTTACCTGGATGACATACTTGTTGCCAGTGCATCCAAATCCGAATATGTATCTCATCTCCGCACACGTTTCAAGCAACTAATCCAACACAGGTTGATTATTAACCTTGCCAAATGCCAGCTTAGGTTGTCAGTCATTGACTTTTTCAGCTATCACATCTCTGCAGAAGGTCCAAAACCCCTCCTATCAAAAGTAGTCACTATTATGGATTTCCTACTGCCCCGCACTACCAAAAGACAACAGGAGATTTTATACATGGTGAGTTTCTATCACCACTTCATTCCATGAAGTACTGAATTTATGCTTCCCCTGTGCAGAGCGCTTTAAAGCAACACCCCTGATCGTGTGCTTGACCGATCAGCAGACTAAACCGGGGCATTTAAACTCTTTCCAATGCCACCCTACTGGCTCACCCACTCCCCAACGCACCTATAGCCATTACTACTGACGACTCAGACTATGCTGTGGGTGTAGTGCATGAATAGTTAGTCAGAGACATGTGGCAGCCGCTTACCTTCTTCAGCTGGCGGCTCCATACCCCCCGAAATTAAGTACAGGATGTTTGACCGTGAGCTTCTTGGTCTCTATCTGGCCGTCCATCATTTTCATTTTCTTCAAGTGGATTGCAATTTCACAGTGTTCATTGACCACAAACCCCTCAAGCACATGGTGGCCAAAATACCAGACCCCTGGTGTGCATAGCAGCAATGCCACCTGGTCTACATATACAATATATCAAGGGGTTGAGGCCATACACGTAGGGGTTGACAATGCAACTTAGCAGCCGACCAATTTACTTACCCAGAGGTCCAGGCTTACTGAACAGCAGTCATGGGTCCGCGGTTTGCTGACACTAAGTTTGGGGAAGCTGGGGTTTCTCTCCTGTGCAATGTTTCAATCAGTCACCTTGCCCCGCAATCTGGAGACAAACTGTTTTTGACTTCATATATGTCCTTCCGCGTCCGGGCCAGAAGGCCTCACAGAAACAGGTTGCGCTAAAGTTTGTGTGGCAGGGCATTAAAAAAGATGTTGTGCGTGATTGGACTGCGGCCCCTGTGGTGTGCCAGCAGGCAAAAATTAACCAGCATGTTCGGGCACCATTGGTACCTTTTGAGGTCCTTGAATGACGGTTTAACCATGTCAATGTGGGCCTTGTCGGTCCTCTTTTCCCTCCCGCAGTTTCATACATTTCCTTACCATGGTGGACTGCACCACCAGGTGGCCAGATGTCATACCTCTAGCAATGACAATGGCTACAGATGTAGCTTGGGTGCTCATCAGCATCTGGGTTGCTTGGTTTGGCACCCCTTCTGATATTTCCTCTGACTGCCATCTGCATTTCATATCTGACATCTGGGCTGTGATAGCCCAGGACCTCAGCGTTAGGCTGATTCACATCTGCAGTCCAATGGCCTATGTTCGTGCTCTCTCCGCTCCCTAAAGGTGGCCCTGAGGGATTCCCTGAGGGGTGAGCATTGGCGTGATTGTCTCCCGTGGGTCCTGCTGGGGCTTAGAACAGCTCCAAAAGAGGACCTGCAGTCGCCCGTGGCTGGGTTGGTATGTGGACAATGGTTACGAGTGCCAGGTGACACCATGACAGCCTGGTTGGCCTCTCAGCAGCATTCCACCCTCCTCAGTAAATTCAATTCCTTTTCACCTATTCCTACCTCCCATCACAGCGTACAGCACTCCTGGGTTCCTGGTGACCTACATTCCACCTCGTTTGCTTTCATCTGCACGCCAGCATCTCCTTAGGCTCCCTCATGATGGCCAGTTCCGTGTTTTGGAATGGGGAGGAAAGGCAAATATCATAGATGAGAGGAGTAAACTTGAACTTTTTCAATAGATTGCCTTAAACTGGCCCACCAGGATTTGCACAATCCCGCTACCGTGCCCCTGGGGTCATGACATGACCATGAGCATGTCAACACACCTCTGGACGAGCCAGAGGCACCTACTGCTCCCCCGTCCACGGAACATGGGACCAGAGCCAGGCTGCTTGTCCGAGCTCCGGACAGACTCTCAATGCCGGTTTTAATGAATTCGGGGGGTGGGGGGGGGGACCTGTGTAGAATAACGTAATTGGTGGAAATGTACACGACTAACAACTGCCGGCATTGAGTTGCGGTTTCGCTTCAAGAGGCTGGTCTGACGTGATGATGTCATTACTTAAAGGGTTTTTAGCACGCTTTGCATTCATATTTTGGAGATCAATAAAATGTGTTGTGGTTTTCTCTTAAACATAAAGTGCATGAACTTTGTTCTATTTACGGTAACCTACAGGATGATTTAAGCGCTGTGCCAGTTTGAAAGGTCAGGGTGTCGGGACCAGTGGCGGAGGATGGGCTGGTTCAACTCGCTGCTCCGCGAGGTTTACCCGTCTCTGCGCTAAACTGAGGCTGTGGTCTGAACTGGCTGCTGGCTTCGTGTCTGTGGACTCACTTTCGGGAACTTTAGTTCTGAATGCTATTTTCTTACTTTTATTGCTGGCATGATTTATTTTTTTCTGCACATTGGATATTGGACAGTCTTTTTTTTCAACTGGTCCTATTCGGGTTCTTTGTTTTGTGGCTGCCTGTAAGGAGATAACTCTCAAGGTTATGTACAGTACATGTAGTTTGATGATAAATGTGTTTTGCACTTTGAACTTTTTTGTCCCCCTACTCAATCTCAATTTCCTGCATTCAGCTTAAATCCCTCCAAAGTTTTATGGAACATTGCATGCGGAGGGAAGGCCTGATAGAAGTGTGTAAAATTATGCAAAGTATAGATAGGGAAGACAGTCAGTCTTTTTCTTAGCTTGGTAAGACAAGTATTAGAGGGCATAGCTTTAATTTATGAGAGTTTAAAGGTGACTTGCATGGCAGGATTTTTTTTTACGGAGAGATTCCTGGAATACACTGGCAGGGGAGGTGGTAGAAGCAGATAGTACAGCAGTGTTTAAGCGATGTTTAGCCTGGCACATGAACAGAATCAGAATCAGGTTTATCATCACTGGAATATGTCGTGAAATTTGTTGTTATGCGGCAGCAGTCCATTGCAATACATAATAATGAACTAGAAATTAAAATAAGAACATTTGTTCATGGACAATTCAGAAATCTTAACAGCGAAGGGGAAGAAGTTGTCACTAAATCTGAGATATGGACTTTGTGCAGACGGATGGGATTAGTTTAACTGAAGGTCATGGCCAGCGTGTGGTCCAGAGAGGCTGCATCGGCACTCTACTGCTGTGTATGTTCTGTGTACGGATCGCTTCAACATGTGCTGTTAGTTCTATTTTAGGAAGAGGAATAAGCTGCCGCATTTATCTCTGCAACCTGCTGTCTCCTTACAGGTCGTCATCAGTACAACCATCAACGTGGATGGGCACGTCCTGGCAGTGTCGGACAATATGTTCATCCACAACAACTCCAAGCATGGCCGGAGGGCTCGGAGGCTGGACCCATGCGAAGGTATGTCAGATCAGGGGCGCAGTCTGACTGATTGCCTTACCAACTAAACCTTCAGTCTCTGTAGCATGAAGGGGAACCCCCCCAGCCTTTTGGACTTTGATTATTAGTCTATTATTTTCATGTGTACCAGGATACAGTGAAAAACTTTGTCTTGCATAAGACCAGAAGACATAGGAGCTCAATTAAGCCCATAGAGCCTGATCTGATTTATTTTCATGGCTGATTTAATATCCCTCTCAACCCCATTCTCCTGCCTTCTCCCTGTAACATTTGACATCCTGACTAATCAAGAGCCTATGGCAACAAATTCCACAGATTCACCAACCTCTGGCTAAAGGCTTCCCTCCTAATCTCTGTTCTAAATAGACATCCCTCTTTTCTGAGGCTGTGCCCTCTAGTCCTAGACTTCTCTCCACACCCACTCTATCTGGGCTTTTCAATATTTGATAGGTTACAATGAGATCTTCCCACCCACCCCCGCACCATTATTTCTAAACTCCAGGGAGTACAGGAGCAAAGCCATAATACACCCCTCATTCCTGTGAACCCCTCTGGATCTTCTCCAGTGTCAGACAAGGGGACCAAAACAGCTTGCAATACTCCAAGTGAGATCTGATCAATGCCTTATAAAGCCTCAGAATTACATCCTTGCTTTTATGTTCTAGTCCTCTCAAAATGAATGCTAAATTTGCATTTGCCTTCCTTACCACCGACTCAACCTGCCAGTTATCCTTCAGGGAATCCTGCGCAAGGACTCTGAAGTCCCAGGAGTTAAAATCTAGCATCAGAAATGGTATCATAGTAACTGCCCAAGAGGAGTTCAAAAAGCCCTCTGACTGACAGCTGTCTTGGGGTAATTTCACCCAGTCGAACCTTACAGTGTGACAGGTTGCACCATTGAAATTTTAAAGTCATGAAGTGAATGAGGTCCTTTAGCTCACTGAGGCCACACCAACCATCAACCCATCCATTTACACTAATCCCACACTAACCTTCTGCTGCTGTTGCCTGTCCACTTCAAGGTTCAACGTGGTGTGTGTTCAGAGATGCTCTTCCGCACACCACTGTTGTAACGTGTGGTTATTTGAGTTACTGTCGCCTTCCTGTCAGCTTGAACCAGTCTGGCCATTATCCTCTGACCTCTCTCATTAACAAGGCAATTTCACCTACAGAACTGCTACTCACTGGATGTTTTTTTTTTCCCGCTCCATTCTCCGTCAACTCAAGAGACTGTTGTGCATGAAAATCTCAGGAGATCAGCAGTTTCTGAGATACTCAAACCATCCTGTCTGGCACCAACAATCATTCCATGGTCAAAGTCACTTATAACGCATGCCTTCCCTATTTTGATGTTTGGTCTAAACAACAATAATTGGTTCTGTTGAAGGTTCTCGGCCTGAAACGTCGAATATTTACTCTTTTCCATCGATGCTGCCTGGCCTGCTGAGTTCCTCCAGCATTTTATGTCTGTTGCTTGGACTTCCAGCATCTGCAGATTTTCTTTCATTTTGTTTTTAACAACTGAACCTCTTGACCATGTCTGAATGCTTTTATTTCATGATTGGCTGATTAGATATTTACATTAACAAGCAGGTGTACGAGGACTCTGGGTGTACGTGGGCACGTAGACATTTATTTTTAATTCATTCAAAGGATGTGGATTTGACAGGTTGATCCAGTGATTTATTGCTGTGGGCAATAGACAATAGGTGCAGGAGTAGGCCATTCGGCCCTTTGAGCCAGCATCGCCATTCACTGTGATCATGGCAGATCATCCACAATCAGTATCCAGTTCCTGCCTTATCCCCATAACCTTTGATTCTGCTATCTTTAAGAGCTCTATCCATCTCTTTCTTGAAAGCATCCAGAGACTTGGCCTCCACAGCCTTCTGGGGCAGAGTATTCCATATATCCACCACTCTCTGGGTGAAAAAGTTTTTCCTCAACTCCGTTCTAAATGGCCTACCCCTTATTCTTAAACTGTGGCCTCTGGTTCTGGACTCACCCATCAGCGGGAACATGCTTCCTGCCTCCAGCATGTCCAATCCCTTAATAATCTTATATATTTCAATAAGATCCCCTCTCAGCCTTTAAATTCCAGAGTATGCAAGCCCAGTTGCTCCAATCTTTTGACATATGACAGTCCCGCCATCCCGGGAATTAATCTTGTGAACTTAAGCTGCACTCCCTCAATAGCAAGAATGTCCTTCCTCAAAATTGGAGACCAAAACTGCACACAGTACTCCAAGTGTGGTCTCACCAGGGCCCTGTACAGCTGCAGAAGGACCTCTTTGCTCTTATACTCAATTCCCCTTGTTATGAAGGCCAGCATGCCATTAGCATGATGCCATGCTCATCCCTAGTTGCCATTGAGAGGGTGGTGGTGAGCTGTCTTCGTGAACTGCTGCCGTCCTTGGGGTGTGGGTAGACCCACCTTGCTGTAGGGAGGGAATCACAGGATTTTCACCCAGTGAGGGTGAAGGAACAGCAATACATTTCTAAGTCAGGATCGTGTGTGGTTTGGAGAGTAACTTCCAGAGATTTTCCCCGAGCTTTTGCTACCCATATCCTTCTAGCTGGGAGAGGTGGTCAGTTTGGAAGGTGCTGTCTGAGGATTCTTGGTGAGCTGCAGCTGTACAAACACACATACACACACACACACGCACGCACGCACGCACACTCACACACACACACACACACACGCACACACACACACACGCACGTACACACACACACACACGCACACACACAAAAGTACACATGCACAATTATATGCACTCTCTCAAACAAACATAGGGACACGTGCACACACTCTTAAACAAAAAAAGTATGCATAAACACAAAATAGTCTGCAGATGCTGGGGTCAAAGCAACACTCACAACACGCTGGAGGAACTCAGCAGGTCGGGCAGCATCCGTGGAAAAGATCGGTCACAATTTTGGGCCGGAACCCTTCGTCGGGACTGTAGAGGGAAGGGGCAGAGGCCCCATAAAGAAGGTGGGGGAGGGTGGGAAGGAGAAGGCTGGTAGGTTCCAGGCGAAAAACCAGTAAGGGGAAAGATAAAGGGGTGGGGAGGGGAAGCAGGGAGGTGATAGGCAGGAAAGGTGAAGAAGAAATAGGGGAAAACACAATGGGTAGTAGAGGGAGGCAGAACCAAGAGGGAGGTGGTAGGCAGCTGGGGGAGGGGGCAGAGTGACATAGGGATAGGGGAAGGGAGGGGGAGGGAATTACCGGAAATTGGAGAATTCTATGTTCATACCAAGGGGCTGGAGACTACCTAGACGGTATATGAGGTGTTGCTCCTCCAACCTGAGTTTAGCCTCATCATGGCAGTAGAGGAGGCCATGTATGGACATATGTGAATGGGAGTGGGAAGCAGAGTTGAAGTGGGTGGCTACTGGGAGATCCTGTCTGTTGTGACGGACGGAGCGGAGGTGCTGAACGAAGCGGTCCCCCAATCTGCGTCGGGTTTCACCAATGTAGAGGAGGCCGCACTGGGAGCACCGGATGCAAAAGCTGACCCCAACAGACTCAGAAGTGAAGTGTTGCCTCACGTGGAAGTACTGTTTGGGGCCCTGAATAGTGGCAAGAGAGGAGGTGTAGGGACAGGTGTAACACTTGCAATTACAGGGATAAGTCCCAGGTGAGAGATCCGTGGGGAGGGACATGTGGACCAGGGAGTCATGGAGGGACCGATCCCTGCGGAAGGCGGAGAGGGGTGGAGAGGGAAAGATGTGCTTAGTGGTGGGGTCCTGTTGAAGGTGGTGGAAGTTGCGGAGGATAATGTGTTGGATCCGGATGCTAGTGGAGTGGTAGGTGAGGACAGGGGATCTTTGTCTGTGTTGTGGTGGCGGGAGGATGGGGTGAGAGCCGAAGTGTGGGAAATGGAGGCGATGCGGGTGAGGGCATCATTGATGACAGCAGAAGGGAAACCACAATCCTTAAAGAAAGAGGACATTTGAGATGTCCTGGAACGGAAAACCTCATCCTCGGAGCAGATGCGGCGGAGACGGAGGAACTGGGAATAGGGAATGGCATTTTTGCATGTGGCGGGGTGGGAAGAGGTATAGTTGAGGTAATTATGAGAGTCAGTGGGCTTGTGGAAGATGTCAGTGGACAGTCTGTCTCCAGAGATGGAGACTGAGAGATCGAGAAAGGGGAGAGAAGTGTCCGAGATAGACCAATTGAATTTGAGGGCTGGGTGGAAGTTTGAAGTAAAGTCGATGAAATTGACGAGCTCAGCATGGGTGCAGGAAGCAGCACCAGTGTAGTCGTCAATGTAGCGAAGGAAAAGTTGGGGAGCAGTACCAGAATAGGTTTGGAGCACAGACTGTTCCACATAATTAACGAAGAGGCAGGCATAGCTAGGGCCCATGCGAATTCCCATAGCTACACCCTTGGACTGAAGAAAATGGGAAGAGCCAAAAGAGAAGTTATTGAGTGTGAGAACCAGTTCCACCAACCGGAGGAGGGTAGTCGTGGTGGGGAACTGGTGAGGTCTATTATCCAGAAAAGTATGCAAAGACTGAATATTTGTACTCTCACAAATGTAATATCAAGCACAAACACATATATACAAGTACACACACATATAAACATATATGCAAACACATATACACACAAATACACACACACACACACACACATACACACACACATACACACACACACACACACACACACACACACACACACACACACACACACGTCAGCTTAACTGACCAATAGCTTCCTTCGTTGTAGTATGGTTGTGTAGTGATTAGCATAACGCTATTACAGCACCTGCAACTTGGGTTCAGTTCTGCCATTGTCTGTTCGAAGTTGACATGTTCTCCCCATGACTGCATGGGTTTCCTCTGGGTTCTCTGGTTTCCTCCCACATTCCATCGATTGATGGCTTAATCCTGTAATTGGTCATTTGGGTGTAGCTGAGTATCGCAGGCTAGTTGAGCATTAGGGCCTGTTACTGAGCTGTATCTCTAAACGTCTCTAAAGACATGAAAACAAATGCATGAATACATACAAAGACACAAACACAACACACAAAACCCTGCTGACTAATCCATCTTTTCCACCAGAAGGCAGTTAAGAGATTCAAGAAGTGGGTGAAATATTGACTCATTATAAACGACATCAGACTGTTTACCTCACAAGAGCTGATCACTGTGTTTATTTTGCACTGCAGCCAAGCAGTTTATTTTCACGAGTCTGATGAACGTAGGATTCCTCTCCTTGGCAGAGTCGGAGAAGGAAGCCAAGGCGTGCCAAAAGCAACTGTAAAATATCACACGGCTTGCGGAAGAAAGTAAGAATGTTGCTGAGACTCAGAGAGGAGCTTTGGCACTTCTCCAGTGTGGGAGGGATCAGTGGGAAATCTGAAGTGAGCATTCCCTCAGTTCACTTCCAGCAGCACCACAGAGAAAAGCAGGTGGCCATTGGACCGGCTGGATTAGGGACAGCTCTTTGACCGAAATGCACTCAGTGGCCACTTAATTAGCTACACGTTTCATCCCAGAGCGGTCTTCTGCTGCTGTAGCCTGTCCACTTCAAATTTCAACCTGTTCTGCATTCAGAGATGCTCTTCTGCACACCACTGTTGTAACGCATGGTTATTTGAGTTACTGTCCCCTTCCTGTCAGCTTGAACCAGCCTGGCCATTCTCCTCTGACCTCTCTCATTAATAAGGTGTTTTTGCCCACAGAACAGCCACTCACTGGATTTTTTTTTAGTTTTTTTTACACCATCCTTTGTAAACTCTAGAGACTGCTGTACATGAAAATCTCAGGAGATCAGCAGTTTCTGAGATACTCAAACCACCCCATCTGGCACCTTCAGTCATTCCACGGTCAAAATCACTTAGATCACACTTCTTCCCCATTCTGACGTTTGGTGTGAACAACAACTGTGACCATGTTTTATGCATTGAGTTGCTGCCACATTATTGGCTGATTAAATACTATAATTGCATTAATGAGCAGGTGTACAGGTGTACTTAATAAAGTGTCCACTGAGTGTATGTGGCCCCACGTTCCCAGCTATGTGTTCTTGACCCTGTGAAGAATATGAAGACCTCCTCGAGGTTGAGAGAGTATTGGAAGCCATTTAACAATTTCAATCTCAGTGCAAGACAGGCAGATTTTTTGAAACTCTGAAGCAATCCATCATCAGGAAGAGCAGTGAAGCTTCAGTTGCATACCAGCAACTGTTTTGCACATAAAGGAGCAGATGGTTGAGATGGAGTGAAACTTTATATCCTCTTCGTAGATCAGGCCGTGTAGTAGGAAACAACGTGTGCAGATATTAGGAGGCATTGCTAGAAATTCAGAGATAACTTTGCACAAAAAGATCAACATATAACAGAGGAAATAAATGCCTCTTTTATTATCAGCTAAGTAACGCCCATTACATCCATAGATATGGGACTCCTGCAAAAAAAAAGGGACTGAGGTAAACGATCAACCAGATTCGACAACTCTGGTCAGTCTGAGTCTGGAGTATAGCATTCACTTCCAGTCACCCGACTTCCAATACTCTACTTCAACATTTATGGTTAAGATGGTGCTGGTGAACCTCTGCGACTTCTGGCTGGTGGCTAATGAAACAAGGACAGCAACTAAATAGTTTGTTAACCAGATTTTTTCTGTCAAACGGTCATCACAAGTAATAGTCTGTAACTTCCCTTTGGACTTGGGAGGCAATTCAATGTGGCGGGACTGAGATGAGGCGAGGTGGCAGGCCCATTGCCGAGAGCGTGGAAGAGCATGAAATATTGGGCACAGGCCGAATCGAAGACACAGGGTCCAGGTGCCAGATGGAGATTTACAGGCAGGATCGAAGCGGGGAAATCCGGCATATCCAAGCAGCAGAACCTGCTGTTGAGACAAAGAGTTAAGTGCCCGGCCAGATCGAAAAGGTTAGGGTGTCGAGGTATGGGCCAGTTCAGATCGCTGCTTGAAGCGGTAGAACCCGATATTCCGATGGAGCTGGGCCAGATTGAAAAGGTCAAGGTGTCAGAAAGGTCAGGGTGTCGGGGCCCGAGCCGAGGTGCGGGCCGATTAAGATTGCTGCTCCATGATGGTTACTCTGCTCTCTGCTGAACTATGGGACTCTATCTTGCAGACTTCAGTTCAGAAACGCTAGTTGCTTGCGGTTACTGTTGGCATGACTTTTTTTTTCATTACATGTCGTGTTCGACGTCTTTTTTAAGGGTTATTTTATTCTTTTATTTTCTTATTGAGTTTTTTTTTATTCTCTGTGCATTGGGAGTTAGACAGTCTTTGTTCATGTGTATGAGATTTGTTTCTGGGTTCCTTTGTTTCGTGGCTGCCTGCTAGGAGACGAATCTGAGGGTTGTATAATGTATACACACTTTGATAATAAAATGGACTTTGAACTTTATCATGGGAAGGATGTGGAGGATTTGGAGAGGTTGAAGAAGAGGTTTATCGTCTTTAGTGTTTGCCGAGCTTGGCAGTTAGCTTGTAGATGTTTCATCGTCAGTTGAGCTGACATCCTCAGTGTTGGTGTTTCTCTCCGAGAGTGCTCACGTTTCTATAGGCCCCCCCCCCATTCGCTTGCCCCAGTCCTGATTGGCTACTCCTTCAATTGACCTTTGAATTCTATTGGCTCACATTTCTTTGGCTCTTAGGCGTTCATACAAAGTGTCTATTTTAATATGTTTGTTTACGAAATTATCAGAAAAGAAACACATTCCTAAAAATTCTCATGCCTGCTTTGTGTTTGTCTGCACCAGAACCTCCACAGTGTCCTTCTCTGTCTTCAAGATCAGTGACAGTGGATCATCTCTCTATACTGCCAGTTTGTGTCCCCATAAGCGAGTTGCAAGTTTACATCCTGTCTGGCCGACGTAGACCTTGTTGCAGTCTCCACAGGTGATCCTGTACACCACATTACTTTTGTCGGTTGTCTTTACCGGTACCTTGGTTCTTGAGACAAGCTTCCTTCAAGTTGCTGTTAGTTTATGGGTGATTGTGATACCCTAAGGTTTGAGCAATGAAGCTGCCATTTTTGAGACATACTTGCTGTAGGGCATGGTCACACGTTTGTCGTCTGCTTGGAATAGAAAGTATTAGCTATAAAGAGAGGTTGGACAAACTTCAGTTGTTTTCTCTAGAGTGTCAGTGGCTGAGGGAAGACCTGAAGACATCCGTTAGTCTTGCGAGACCATGGATCTACGCCTGGAAAGTCTTCACTCTCCAGGGCGCAGGCCTGGGCAAGGTTGTATGGAAGACCGGCAGTTGCCATGCTGCAAGTCTCCCCTCTCCACGACACCAATGTTGTCCAAGGGAAGGGCATTAGGACCCATACAGCTTGGCACCGGTGTCGTCGCAGAGCAATATGTGATTAAGCGCCTTGCTCAAGGACACAACATGTTCCCTCGGCTGGGGCTCGAACTCACGACCTTCAGATCGCTAGTTGAATGCCTTAACCACTTGGCCACGTGCCCACACCTGAAAGTAATTAATAAGTCTACAAGAGACTCCTGATGAAAGGTCTCAAACAGAAATGTCAGCTGCTTATTCCCCTCCACACTCCCCTTCCTGACTTGTTGGGTTCCTCCATCATTTTGTATGTGTTTTGCTCTGTGTTCCCCTCATCTACAGAATCTCTTGTGTTAACGTTTTCCATCAGAACTTACATTATTATGAAGAACATAATCAAGGACTCCTCGCACCCTGATTATTGTCTCTCATCCGGTTGGGAGGAAGATACAAAGCCCTGAAAGCATGCAGCACCAGGTGCAAAGACAGTTTCCACCCTGCTGTCACCAGGTTATTGAACAGACCTCCCATAAGTATATAGATGAATCACTGATCTCCCAGTCTACCTCATCATGGCTTTTAATTGTCTACCTGCCCTGCACTTTTCTCTGTAACTGTAAAACTATATTCTGCATACTGATTTCTTTTTACAACTTTGCTGTATTTACATATGGCACATGCTTTCTTGATGGCAGCAAACAATTTTTTAAAATTGTATTTATGTATTTTATTCCGGCATGATGGTGCCAATGCCCAACAGTGACAGCTTAGAAGACCACCTGATACTCTTTTTCTTCTTCAAAATATACTTCTTCTTCTGAAATGGGATCGATTGCTGCCTGTAATTTCCCTGTTAAGAAAGTATTTTTGGGCCAACTGAAGTATTTGGCACTTCTGCGATCTCCTGGGGTACTTGGCGTGGAGTGCAGCGATGGCCATTGCTGGGAGTGTACCTCTGCTTCTGTTTCTGCTTGGTACTGTGCAAGCACTGCCAGGCAGCTGTTATAACGCACAGTCAGTGTGAACGGCGTGGGAGTTAAGTTGTAAAGTAAGCTTTTTTGACTAGATCCCCTAAATCAATTTGATTGAGTCTATCTTTAAATATATTAATGTCAGAAATGCTGCGCAGGTCTGGCGGCAGAAGATTCCACTCTCTTGTTGATCTTGGGTAGATGGGGTACTGGCAGCAAATCTTATTGAATGAAAGAGCTTCCAATATGTGAGGTCCAGTCTGCTGTCGAGTCGAATTTAGATGTTTGATGGAGTGATGGTGTGAACTTCTTTGAAAATGAAAATTAACCATAGTTTAATGAGTCAGTTTTCAAGTGGTTCCCATTGAAGGTTAGAGAGCATGTTGGTGACACTGGATTTCCTGCTGTAATTGTTTAACACAAAGCGAACAGCATGGCATTGGATTTTTTCGATGGACTTCTTATCGTTAGCTTGATGGGGATCCCATAGGGCCGCGCAATACTCAACCTTTGGACGGACGAGTGTCTTAAATGCCATGTCCTTGACCCAGCATTTTATTTGCTTTGGCTCTAATCTGATTGATGTGGGTAAGATTAAGATAAGATAAGATCCAGTTAAGATCCTTTCAACACCAAGGTATGGGTAGTGTGTGACTGTTTCAAGAATCTGTCCATTCATGTTATATGTCGTGTTGATTGGTTTAACTTTGTGACTGACTTGCATAGCATAACGTTTAGACGAGTTGGCATCTCATCTAATCGATACTTGGCATCGATTCCAAATGGAATCCACACTAGCTCATGGTCAGTTCTGTTGCTCTGTGCAAACTAAAGCATCGAGCAAGATTAAAATCGACGAGGACGAGAGCGGAAAGTGAACGGGTGTTCAGTGCAGTCTTGCAGAGTTTGACCGGTCTCCCTCGCTCTCTCGCTGCTGCCGATGGAAGGTGCTGGAGTTCTGGAGGTCCCACGCTGTATGGTTCGATCACCTCAGAGGCTCGTGGCTTGTGGCTGTGGACTCACTTTCAGCTGCGGTTTGATGTTTAATGTGCTCAGTGCTGAAAGCGGTTTCTCATTTGGACGATTTGATCAAGGTATGCTGCCATTGACAGGGCACTGAACTGACTGACTTGGAAGCTGTGGCCGCAGCTTTCAGCCTCTGGGCTGGCTTCACTCGCTGCAGCAGCTGGTGGCTGTGGACTCACTTTTGGGAAGTCTACAGTTTGATGTTCAATGTTTTGTCTGTTACTTGTTTGACTTTTGCTGTTTGCGTGATATTTTCTTTTCTTCGCCCATCTGATGGCCTTGTTGTGTGGGAGTTTTCTTTAAATGGGTTCTCTGGTGTTTCTTTGTTTTGTGGCTGTCTGTGAGAAGCTGAATCCCGAGGCTGTATACTGTATACGTACTTTGAACTCTGAACTTATTTATTTAGGGATACAGCGTTTGAACAGGTCCTTCTGGCCCAACGAGCTGCACCACTCAGCAATCCACCTATTTTGCCCTAGCCTAATCACCAGAGAATTTACAAAGAACAATTGACCTACTAACCCATAAGTCTTTGGACTGCGGGGGGGAAACCAGAGCACCCAGAGGAGACACACACAGTCACGGGGACAATGTACAAATTCCGTACAGGCGGCGGCGCCAGAACTGAACTCCAAACTCTATCGCACCGTAATAACATTGTGCAAACTGCTACACTGCACCCACTCACTGTCATCGCGTATGACTGCACTGAAAGTGGCTCTTCAGCCCAGCTAGTTTATGCTGAACTGTTATTCTGCCTAGTGCCATCAACCTGGATCATAGCCATCCAACGGGTAAACGAAAAGAACCATCCAGGATGGGAACTGGCTGGATTTGAACTAGGGATGTTTCGATCCGCAGTCAAATGCTCTGCCACTGCGCTATGCTCCCCATAATGTGTATCTCGTAATGCGTGACGTAAACCTTTATCTCAGTCCACATGACAATATATAAACCAATACCAATATTGTAAGTCTGTCTCTAGACCCCCAGATGAATATATCCAACATTCCTTTTATTAAACTAAAGGAATTTTCCTGTTCTGTTCTGTGGAGTCTGTTTAATCTAACCAACTTTCAGAAGGGATTGTGAAAGGTTATATGCTGGATATTATTTCTTCCTAGCAAGCCTCGCAGCCCTTCTGGGAAAGAAAGGTAATGGTTAAAAACGAGAATCTATCTGCCTGAAGAGAAGTGCCCACTATCCAATT
This sequence comes from Mobula hypostoma, assembly GCF_963921235.1. Classification (NCBI taxonomy): domain Eukaryota; kingdom Metazoa; phylum Chordata; class Chondrichthyes; order Myliobatiformes; family Myliobatidae; genus Mobula; species Mobula hypostoma. Next base: position 192,046,198 of record NC_086100.1, read on the forward strand.
AACAAAAACAAATGTCATAGAAAAGCAGAATGAAATAAAGGCTTGCTCTGTGCAGATTTACCAGCGAGGTGCTCAGTTAGAATCAATAAACAAATCAAAGTGCGTTGGGGTCTGTGGTCTCTGGTGACGTTACTGAATTCACAGCCCACGGGCTGCATTCAAATGCTATTGGTATTGGTTCATTATTGTCACATGTACCGAGATACAATGAAAAGCTTGCCTTCTTTACAAAACTCAGATTGCAGTGAGGTAGGACAAGGTAAAACGATAATGAAAAATAAATTTTAAAAGATACAGAGAAAATGCAGTGCAGGTAAATGATAAAGTACAAGATCATAACAAGATTGGTTGTGAGATCAAACGTCCATCTTTTTGTCCATTCAAGAGTCTGATAACAGGGGAACAGAAATTGTCCTTGAGCCTGGTGGTACATGATTTCGGATTTTTGTATCTTTTGCCGATGGTAGAGAAGAAAAGAGAGAATGTCTGGGGTGGGTGGTGTCTTTGATTTTTTTTTTATTAGCATAATTTGTCTCGTGTATATCGAAACAGACAGTGAAATATGTCATTTGCGTTAATGACCATCACAGACTGAGAGATCAGCAGTTTCTGACACGTCTGGCGCTGACAATCATTCCATGGTCAAAGTTACTGTGATTGCCTTTCTTCCCCATTCTGATGTTTGATGTGAATATCAACTGAACCTCTTGACCATGTCTGCATGCTTTATGGCATTGAGTTACTGCCACATGATTGGCTGATTAGATCTTTGCATCGATGAGCAGGTGTGCCTAATAAAGTGGCCACTGAGTGTATGCGGCCATTCCGGGTAAGGATGACAGACTTCTTTCCCTGAAGGGCAGTAATGGACCAGATGTGTTTTTATGAGAATCTGGTAGTTTCACAATCACCATCAGTGATGCTCGATTTTTAATTACGGATTTTTACTTAATTAGTTGAGCTTAATTTCCCCAGCTGCCAGCGTGCCAGATCAATCACCCAGGGCTCTGAGGATAGCTCCGTGATTTAACCGCTGAGCTATCACATCCTTTAGTTATTGACTGTGGGAAGACATCACTCTCTCTCTCTCTCTCTCTCTCAGTCGCTCTCTCTCTCTCTCTCTCTCTCTCTCTCTCTCTCTCTCTCCCCCTCGCTCTCTCCCTCTCCTTTTCTCCATCACCCTCATCCCTGCACCGTAATTTGGAGCGGCGAGCTGCAGAGTGCCTCAAGATAAGTTCCACCAGTGTTCCTGGAGGACTTTGGAGAGGGAAGAGGAGAGAAATGTCTAAAAAGCATTTGATGGCTCTGGGCCTGTACTTGATGGAGTTTAGAAAAATGAGGGAGGGGAGAATCTCATTGAAACCTACCAACTATTGAAAGGCCGAGATAGAGCGGTTATCAAAAATATTTCCTATAGTAGGGGATTCTAGGACCAGAGGACACAGCCTCAGAATTGAAGAACGTCCTTTTTTAACAGAGATGAGGAGGAATTTCTTCAGCCAGAGGGTGATGAATCTGTGGAATCCATTGCCACAGATATCTGAGGAGGCAAAGTCATTGGGTATATTTAAAGCAGAGGTCGATAGGATCTTGATTAGTAAAGGCATCAAAGGTTACGGAGAGAATGCAGGAGAATGGGGTTGAGAGGGTTAATAAATACTAATAATAAATAATAAATACCTTTTCCAAGTACATAAAGAGTAAAAGATAGGTGAGAGTATATATAGGACTGATAGAAAATGATGCTGGAGAAATTGTAATGGGAGATAAGAAGATGGTGGAGGAACTGAACGAGTATTTTGCATCAGTCTTCACTGAGGAATGAATCAGCAGTATACCGGACACTCAAGGGTGGCAGGGAAGAGAAGTGTGCGCAGTCACAATTACAACAGAGAAAGTGCTCAGGAAGCTGAATAGTCTAAGGGTAGATAAATCTCCCGGACCAGATGGAATGCACCCTCGTGTTCTGAAGGAAGTAGCTGTGGAGATTGCGGAGGCATTAGCGATGATCTTTCAAAAGTCGATAGATTCTGGCATGGTTCCGGAGGATCTGAAGATTGAAAATGTCACTCCGCTATTTAAGAAGAAGGCAAGGGAACAAAAAGCAAATTATAGACCTGTTAGCTTGACATCGGTGGTTGGGAAGTTGTTGGAGTCGATTGTCAAGGATGAGGTTACAGAGTACCTGGAGGCATATGACAAGATAGGCAGAACTCAGCATGGATTCCTTAAAGGAAAATCCTGCCTGACAAACCTATTACAATTTTTTGAGGAAATTACAAGTAGGCTAGACAAGGGAGATGTAGTGGATGTTGTATATTTGGATTTTCAGAAGGACTTTGACAACGTGCCACACGTGAGGCGGCTTAACAAGATAAGAGCCCATGGAGTTATGGGAAAGTTACATACGTGGATAGGGTGTTGGCTGACTGGCAGGAAACAGAGAGTGGGAATAAAGGGATCCTATTCTGGTTGGCTGTCAGTTACCAGTGGTGTTCCACAGGGGTCTGTGTTGAGGCCGCTTCTTTTTACGTTGTACATTAATAATTTGGATTATGGAATAGATGGCTTTGTAGCTAAGTTTGCTGATGATAGGAAGATAGGTGGAGGGGCCGGTAGTGCTGAGGAAACAGATTCTGCAGAGAGACTTGGATAGATTGGGAGAATGGGCAAAGAAGTGGCAAATGAAGTACAATGTTGGAAAGTGTGTGGTTATGCACTTTGGCAGAAGAAATAAATGGGCAGACTATTATTCAAATGGGGAGAGAATTCAAAGTTCTGAGATGCAACGGGACTTGGGAGTCCTCGTACAGGATACCATTAAAGTTAACCTCCAAGTTGAGTTGGTGGTGAAGAAGGCGAATGCAATGTTGGCATTCATTTCTAGAGGAATAGAGTATAGGAGCAGGGTTGTGTTGTTGAGGCTCTATAAGGCACTGGTAAGACCTCACTTGGAGTACTGTGGGCAATTTTGGGCTCCTTATTTAAGAAAGGATGAGCTGATGCTGGAGAGGGTACAGAGAAGATTCACTAGAATGATTCCGGGAATGAGAGGGTTAACATATGAGGAAAGTTTGTCCGCTCTTGGACTGTATTCCTCGGAGTTCAGAAGAATGAGGGGAGACCTCATAGAAACATTTCGAATGTTGAAAGGCATGGACAGAGTGGATGTGGCAAAGTTGTTTCCCATGGTGGGGGAGTCTAGTATGAGAGGGCATGACTTAAGGATTGAAGTGTGCCCATTCAGAACAGCGATGCAAAGAAATTTTTTTAGCCAGAGGGTGGTGAATCTATGGAATTTCTTGCCACAGGCAGCAGTGGAGGCCAAGTCATTGGGTGTATTTAAGGCAGAGATTGATAGGTATCCTCAGGACATCAAAGGTTATGGTGAGAAGGCGGGGGAGTGGGACTAAATGGGAGAATGAATCAGCTCATGATAAAGTGGTGGAGAAGACTTGATGGGCCAAATGGCTGACTTCTGCTCCTTTGTCTTATGGTCTTATGGTCTAAACCAGCCTTGATATGTAGGGCAGACTCAATAGACCAAATAGCCTAGTTCTGCTCCTATGTCTTATTGTCTTATGGTCAAAAGCCATGGGACCCTATGAGGTGGTTGATTAGTCCTAGCACTCACAATTCTCCTGTCCTCTACCCCTTCACTGTAACATTGAAGTAGGTTCAAGGGTTTGGTGAGCAAGTCAGGAAACACTGACTGTGAATAAGTATATTAATCATTTTTTTACAAACTGTAAAAAAGTTTGACCAAATATTTAAGTTCCCCCACCCTTACACACAAACCACAGAACTAAATATTCAACAAACAGATACTTTGTTAACAGTGCGTATGGAGCATACCATCCCAACGATTCCGGGCACAAATGGAAAGAGAACGAACCTTTTGCATGTATTACTCTTCATACTCCTGAGGTGTTTGAAGCTGGACACTGGGTGCCACGGCACTCAAGCCAAACAATGAGAAGAGCAGCTGCAGTTTTTAAACTAACTAATGACAATCAACACGATGGAAGCGGCTTTCAATGGCAAATAAGCCACACCCCCACACAACACTAACGCTCCTCAAAGCATCCTTGCAGCCATTGAAGTATTTCAATAGGTTTCAATCGGTACATTTAACGTCAGAGAAATGTGTGAAATATACATCCTGAAATTATTTTTCTTCACAAAACATCCACGAAAACAGAGGAGTGCCCCAAAGAATGAATGACAGTTAAATGTTAGAACCCCAAAGCTTCCCTCAATTTCCCCCTCCCACACATAAGCAGCAGCAAAGCAACGAGCACCTCCACCAGCAAATAAGCATCGGCACCCCCTCCTCACCGAGCACTCAAGCGTGCAGCAAAGCGTCAGTAAAGACACAGACTTGCAGTACCCCAAAGACTATTCGTTCACTCGGTATTTGACATACCACAGGCTCTCTCTCTCTCTCCCTCTCTCTAATAAGGGAAAAAAAGGTGTCCCTTTTCCACAGCGAGAGGGGAGACATAACAAAACAACTTGGCAATTTATGGTGTTAAAAGTCTGTTGCGTCACTTTTTTCGAGCTCTGCGCCCAAAGAACTCGGGTCTCTGGGCACACAGCCAGCAGCCAGCTCACTGCTTTCAATCTTCTGTCTCCCACGACGCACCAGATGGCGGCACCGGCCTCGAGTCAGCCTGCCTCCAGAGCCACAAAAATCCAGCACCCTGAAGGTATGCTAGTCTTCCAGGCTGTGTCCTTGGCATATCGAAAAGTGGTCAGTTGGGAGACCCCGCGAGCGGTCCCATTTCCACAATGAACTGGAGTCAGTGTGTAACTCCAGGTCAGGGTCTTCAAAAGAACCCTGAAAAGGAAAAATAGAGATATTAAAGATTGAAATAGAGCTGTTTCCGAAGATGGAAGCAAAGGAGTCACCGTTAGGTGTTATCATCCTGAGCTTTGCCCTCTGTTGAAGTGCTATCTTTCCTCTATCAATAGCATTCAAGGTAAACACAGGAAGCTCTCACAAAGTAAAATTGGTAAATTGGGTAATATTTTAATCACAGAATCATAGAAACATAGAAATCTACAGCACATTACAGGCCCTTCGGCTTACAATGTTGTGCCAACCATGAAACCTACTCTAGAAGCTGCTTAGAATTTCCCTACCACATAGCCCTCTGTTTTTCTAATCTCCATGTACCTATCTAAGAATCTCTTAAAAGACCCTATTGTATCCATCTCTACTGTCTCCGGCAGTGCATTCCACACATCCACCACTCTGTGTAAAAAAAACTTACATTTGGCATCCTCCTTGTACCTACTTCCAAGCATCTTAAAGCTATGCCTCCTACCGAAATGAACCACTTCACACTTATCTGGGATGAACTCCATCTGCCAGTTCTCAGCCCAGTTCTGCATCCTATCGATGTCTCACTGTAACCTCTGACAACCCTCCAGACTATCCACGATACCCCCAATATATCAAAATAACCTTTATTCACAATAAAATATTTATCAGATAAATCGTGCAATGCCTTTTCATTCTTACATTCACAGACAATGCGTTATGTAGTGTTTAAAACCATTAAAGATAAGAGATTTTGCAGATGCTGGAAATCCAGAGTAATCATGCAAAATGCTGGAGGGACTCAGCAGGTCAGAGTCAAAGTCAGAATTAGGCTGAGTATCACAGTCGTATCTTGTGAAATTTATTGTTATGAGGCAGAAGCACATTACAATACATAATAATAAACTGTAATTTACAGTAAGTATATATGCAGTATATATTTAAAAAGTTAAATTAAATAAACAGTGCAAATAAGAGAGAAAAGAGGTAGTGAAGTAGTGTGAACCCATGAACATGACCTCACTACACATACACAGTCCTTTAACACCAGGACAGGCCATCTTCTTCAGCTTCCAGTGGACTTGCACTCAGACTAGTTACACTAGTCGTGGTGCATCAACTAGGTGAGACACTTGGCTTCCACAAGGGTTGACCGGGATCTCACTTGTTATATTTTGCAACTTCAAACTAATTCAGACAAAGACAGAGGAGTCCAAAATGCAGATCCAGCTTCGAGTTTAAGCGAGGAAAGGAATGAACTGTGACGTTTCCCGATAAAGGGTCTCGTCCTGAGATGTAGACTGTTTAAATCCAATACCAATAAAGCCAATGCATCACTCATTTGGCCCCCCTGGAGTGGTACACTGCTAGAGTGATAGAGAGGCTTCCTCAGCCAACCTGACCTCTCCCTGTTCAGTCATGGAAGAGCCCTATACTGACCATTCCTTCCCCACAGAGCCCTGTGGCAGCTGCACCAAGCCTCTGTGAGTCCTTCAGTACATACTCCTGTGGCCTGGAATATGTCTCGGCAGCTTTTCTCTGCGGACATCTTGATGTGCTGGATGGGTAAATTGGATTATCATTGTCATGTGCACCGAGATGCAGGGAAAACCTTTGTTTTGCCTGCCCTCCATACAGATCATTTCATGACACAGTAGTGCAAGGAGAAACAGTAACAGGATGCAGAATAAAGTGTTATAGTTGCAGAGAATGTGCAGTGGCCTGAAGGACAACCACTGAAGAACCAGTCAATTTACCACCACATTCTCAAGGGCTGGTTGGGAATGGGCAATTAAGGCTGCCTTTGCCATCAGTGTCCACACCCTGACAAATGAATGCCAAGGAATTTCAGGGCAGTACAAGTGGGAAGAGATAACAGAGAAACAGGCAGACCAGTCACACAGAGCAGGTTGAGGGAGAGCAGACACGTGATCAGAGGTCTCCAGAGGAGCTAAACAACTCTGTCTTTTCTCTCGCAAAGCAGCCACGCCATGCATCAAAGCAATTAGCCCAAGTGAAGGGTGGACTACGGGAGGAGCAACTATCATCATTATCGGAGACAGCTTCTTTGATGGATTGCAGGTTGTGTTTGGAACAATGCTGGTGTGGAGCGAGGTACGTACTTGGTTCTGCAAAAGTAACCCCAAGAGCTCCATAGGAGGAAATATCCATGTGTGTTCTGAAACTCTTCTCCCCTTTAAACTGTGGGTGACTTAGTGTTTTAGTAAAGGAATCCATCTCTCCCTATTTGTTCCCCATTCCTTTCCCTGTTCCTTCCGTCTCTCCCCGAGGAGACTGTTCACTGAACAAGTTCAAGTTGAAGTTCGATCAATGATCATTTCAAGTCAAGTCAAGTTTACCGTCATTTAACTATATGCATATATACTGTCAAATGAGACAATGTTTGTCCAGACCAGGGTGTAAAGCACAGTCATACACATAACACACGATGACATAGGAAAGTAAGAATTAAATGTACAAATGAATTACAGATAATTTCCTGTATCTTTTCTAGTAACTGAGTTGTTTTGCTGGACTCCTATAGCATTACCAAGTCCTATTTTAGAACATAGAACAGAGCATTGTTTAGTTAGACATTTAATTACTAGTTTAGATTGTTTTCCACAGTGTCTGTCCCAAATTAATCAAACTAGAAATTGAATGCATACCAAAACGAACCCATTATGTCTGCACAATGTCCATGTCCCTCAATTCTCTGCAGATTCATGTGCCTATCGAAGAGCCTCTTTTGTTGTATTTACCTCTGGAACCATACCTGGAGGCACATTCCAGGTACCCACCACACTTTGTGTAAAAAACCTGTCCCACACATCTCCTTTGACTTCCCCTCTCTCAACTTAAATCCGTGGATTTTAGTTTTGGACATTTCAACACTGAGAGAAATGTACTCTATCTATGCCTCTCACAATCTTACAGACTTCTATCAAAGCTTCATTCAGCTTCTGCTGCTCCAGAGAAAACAACCCAAGCTTGTCCAAACTCGTGTTATAGCAGAGGAGAATTCCATCCACTCCCATGTTCATATTTTTATACAGCATCTTCAGTGGTCAAGCGTCCCCAGAGAAATTCTCAAGGACGTAAAAGAGGATCCTGAACAGATAACCAAAGGCTTGGTCAAAGAAAACATGTTAAAGAGCGACTTAAAGAAGGAGGGAGAAAGAAATAGAGAGAGAGAGAGAGAGAGGCAGATATATTATATCTCGTGTATACACACACACACACACACACAAAAGGGGTGATTGATAAGTTTGTGGCCTAAGGTAGAAGGAGTCAATTTTAGAAAACATAGCACATTTATTTTTCAACATAGTCCCCTCCTACATTTACACACTTAGTCCAGCGGCCATGGAGCATACGGATCTTGGACCTCCAGAAAGTGTCCACAGCATGGGTGATTGATAAGTTCGTGGCCTACGGTAGAAGGAGATGAGTTATATGGTTCTTGTTACATACACATGCAGGTCAACTCTTTGAGTGATTATGCAGAAAGTTTGAAGTTAATAACTCATCTCCTTCTACCTTAGGCCACAAGCTTATTAATCACTCCTGATGAGTTATTAACTGATGAGTTAGTAACGTCAAACTTTCTGCATAATCACTCAAAGAGTTGAACTGCATGTGCATGTAAGGAGAGCTGTATAACTCATCTCCTTCTACCTTAGGCAATTAACTTAACAATCACCCCTCGTATGTATGTGTGTGTATACATATATATATATATATATAGAGAGAGAGAGAGAGAGAGAGAAAGAGAGAGAGGGAGAGAGAAGGAGTGGGAGTGGGATGGGGTAGGAGAGTGTGTGGGATGAGAAAGAGAGAAAGAATGCAGAGAGAATGAAGAAAAAAGAGGAGAATGAGGGAGGTAGTGGGAGATGAGGGATTTGAAGTTAGGATTCTTCAGACCCAGATGCTGCAGCTCATTCACAAAGGAAATTGGGAATGATTGGGACATGAGGACTGAAGGGCTGTGGAGCATTGCTGTGCTGCAGCTCGTTACGGTATCCGATGGAGCTTGTGGTTAAAATGGCATGGAGTACACCTTCTGGGCCTTCGAGCCATGCCACACAGAAATCCCCAATTTAATCCTAGCCCAATCAAGGGGCAATTTACAATGACCAATTAACCTACCAACCAGGATGCGGGAGAAAACATAGCGCCCGGAGAAACCCATGCAGTCATTGAGAGAATGCAGAAAGCAGTGGTGGGAATTTAACCTGGGTCGCTGGCACTGTAAAGCTAACCACTACACACTACCATGCTGCCTGGTTAGTAGGTTAATTGTTCATATGAGTGTCTTTGAAGTTTGCGAAGATTCAACTTCACATCTAAATCTTTGACAAACTTCTATAGCTGTGTGTTGGAGAGTATATTGACTGGCTGCATCACAGCCTGGTATGTAAACACAAATGCTCTTGAATGGAAAACCCTACAAAAAGTAGTGGATTTGGCCCTGTCCATTATAGGTAAAGCCCTTCTCACCATTGAGCACATTTACACAGAGTGCTGTCACTAGGAAGCAGCATCCATCATCAGAGACCCCACTACCAGATCATGCTCTCTTCTCACTGTTACCATTAGGAAGAAGGTACAGGAGCCTCAGGACTCACACCACTAAATTCAGGAACCAAATGGCTTTTGAACCAAAGAGATGACTTCACTCAACTTCACTCACCCATCACTGAGCTGTTCCCGCACCCCATGGACTCACTTTCAAGGACTCTTCATTGCATGTTCTTGATATTTATTGCTTGCTTATTTGTTTGTTTGTTTGTTTGTTTATTTATTTATATCATTATTTCTTTCTTTTTGTATTTGCACAGTTTGTTGTCTTTTCAGTACTGGATGTCTGCCCAGTTGGTGTGGTCTTTCAATGATTTTATTGTGTTTCTTGGATTTATTGAGTATGCTCAAGAGTAAGTGAATCTCAGGGCTGTATATAGTGACTTACGTGCACTTTGATAATAGATTTACTTTGAGATTTTGAATTGGGCATTGTGGGCTCACTGGGCTGGAAGGGTCTGTTAGTGTGCTGTATCAGTGCCCCAACGTGATGAAGGCAAGCATGTGATAGTCCTTTTTTATCACCCTATCTGCATGTGTTACCACTTTCGGGGAGCTGTGACCTGCACCCCAGGATCCCTCGGGAGACTCCTTAGGGTCCTGCCATTTTCTGTATATTCTCCCTTTATATTTGACCTCCCAAAGTCCAACAGTTCATGCTTTCTTGGACTGAACTCCATCTGACATTCCTCAACACAAAATACTCTGCAGATGCTGGGGTTAAAGCAACACTCACAACACGCTGGAGGAACTCAGCAGGTCGGGCAGCATCCGTGCAAAAGATCGGTCAACGTTTCGGGCCGGAACCCTCCGTCAGGACTGAAGAGGGAAGGGGCAGAGGCCGGATAAAGAAGGTGGGGGGAGGGTGGGGAGGAGAAGGCTGGTAGGTTCCAGGTGAAAAACCAGTAAGGGGAAAGATAAAGGGGTGGGGGAGGGGGAGGGGAAGCAGGGAGGTGATAGGCAGGAAAGGTGAAGAAGGAATAGGGGAAAACACAATGGGTAGTAGGAGGAGGCGGAACCATGAGGGAGGTGATAGGCAGCTGAGGGAGGGGGCAGAGTGACATAGGGATAGAGGAAGGGAGGGGAATTACTGGAAGTTGGAGAATTCTATGTTCATACCAAGGGGCTGGAGACTACCTAGACGGTATATGAGGTGTTGCTCCTCCAGCCTGAGTTTAGCCTCATCGTGGCAGTAGAGGGGGCCATGTATGGACATATCTGAATGGGAGTGGGAAGCAGAGTTGAAGCGGGTGGCTACCGGGAGATCCTGTCTGTTGTGGCGGACAGAGCGGAAGTGTTGGGGTCATCTATTGCATCTGGTGCTCCCGGTGCGGCCTCCTCCTTCCTTCCCACCCTCCCCCCACCTTCTTTACAGGGCCTCTGCCCCTTCCCTCTACAGTCCTGACGAGGGTTCCGGCCCGAAACGTCGACCGATCTTTTCCACAGATGCTGCCCGACCTGCGGAGTTCCTCCAGCGTGTTGTGAGTCTGACATTCCTCCACCCGTAGCTGCAACTAATCTGTATCCTGGATGGAACTAGTGGGTTGCAGTGAAGTGCACAAAATTGTTGACTGGACACAGCCTGGTGATTTACATCCCGAAGGGCCGTCGTGGCCCAGCTTGTCTTGCACCTGCACTCTCTGTTGTGGTTTAATTCAGGTACAGGATATGCTGCAGATGCTGGAAATCTTAAACACACACAAAATCCTGGAGGAACTCAGCAGGTCAGGCGGCATGTATGGAGGAGAATAAGCAATTGATGTTTTGGGCCGTGGCCCTCCCTCAGGACTGGTTTAACGGTATCTCTGTCTGTTCCTCAGCTGATCACGCCGCATGCCATTCGAGTGCAGACGCCTCCGCGGCACATTCCTGGCGTGGTGGAGGTCACACTGTCCTACAAGTCCAAGCAGTTCTGTAAAGGAGCACCTGGGAGATTCGTCTACACAGGTCAGTGCTGTTCCACCAGGTGAGCCTGTACTTAGAAAGCATAGGGTAATGTGGATGTCGCATCCGGAGACTATATACTTGAAGTTACAACATCATGACTGTTCTATTGAATGAGCTTGTCAGTAGAGTGTTTCTACCTCACCAGGGAAGCCTGTACCTACACTTGCTGAGTTACAGATGGGAATTACTCCACTTGGTCAGACCATACATATATTGAGGGTCACAAGAGCTTACAACATTTAAAAGATTAGCTTTATTTGTCATACATCGCAGCATACAGTGAAATGCACTGTTGCATCAGCATGCAACTCAGTCCAAGGATATGTGGCAGGCGGTGGGGGGGGGGGGGCAGCCCACGAATGTCGCCATGCGGATGTCAACATAGCAGACACAGAACTCGCTAACCCTCATCCGTACGTCGTTGGAATGTGGGAGGAAACTCATGTGGTCACAGCTGAACATACAAACTGCCTGCAGGCAGTGATGGGAACTGGACCCTGGTCGTTGGTGCTGAATCTAGAGGAGCACACTATCATAAGAAGGTGGAAGAGGGTCAAGTAGGGGTGGGGGGGGGCTTAGGGAGGGGGTTGGTGGAAGGGATTGTCGTTGCTGCTCAACCCATATACAGGCTTGTTCATTGTTTGCTGGTTTGTGGAGAGCACTGACATTCCATCAGGTTACTCTCCATTTTCTTCCATCCATGTCATCCAGTCAAGTTTATTGTCACTTAACTACATACATGTATGTCACCAAACGAGAGAACGTTTCTCCGGACCAGGGTGTAACACAATAGCGCACATAACACACTAAACACTTAATAACTGAAGAAAGTGAGAATTATGTCTACAAATGAATTACACCCAGATAAACAAAGTAAAGTGCATAAGACTATAAGACCATAAGACAAAGGAGCAGAAGTCGGCCATTCGGCCCATTGAGTCTACTCCACCATTTTATCATGAGCTGATCCGTTCTCCCATTTAGTCCCATTCCCCCGCCTTCTCACCATAAACTTTGATGCCCTGGCTACTCAGATATCTATCAATCTCTGCCTTAAATACACCCAATGACTGGGCCTCCACTGCCGCCCGTGGCAACAGATTCACCACCCTCTGGCTAAAAAAATTTCTTCGCATCTCTGTTCTGAATGGGCGCTCTCCAATCCTTAAGTCATGCCCTCTCGTACTAGACTCCCCCATCATGGGAACCAACTTTGCCACATCCACTCTGTCCATGCCTTTCAACATTCGATATCTTGTAGGGTACAATACAAATTATCCATTGACACTTCGAATGCAATGTGGCAGGCAGTTCAGAAGCCTAATGGCCTGAACCCTGTTGGACATTGATAATGTAAGATGCTGCAGGCCCGTTTCCCTTGTTTAGTGGTGCGACAGGCAGTGTGGGAGCTGCATGGCCTCGCCTGCAGCGAATACTAGGGCTCAAACTGTGGGCTTGCCTGCTGCCGCAGTCCCGGAGAGAGATGCCGGAGGTAGTGTAGCATAGTGCCACGCTCAGTTGGGGGCTGGCATCTCCCGTCCTTGGTGCCCTCTAGTGTTCAATCAGTGGAATGACAGGCTGGATTGCAGTGGCTATGCACTACCAGGAATCTGTACAATCAATATTAAGATGTTGGACTATATATTTGCTTTTTTTAAAAAAAATATTTTGCACCTTGGCCTCAGAGGAATGCTGTTTCATTCAACTGTATTCATGTATGGTTGAACAGTAATTAAACTTGAATTTGATTTGAAAATATGTGGTGACACTTGCTGTGTAATAAATAATTTAATCTGAATCTGAGATTAGAGATTAGGTTTAATATGTCACAAGTATATCAAAACATTGAAACATTTAGTGAAATAGACATTTTGCATCAACAACCAACACAGTCGAAGGATCGTTCAGGGGGCAGCCCACAAGTGTTGTTATGCTTCCGAGGCCAATGTAGCATGGCCAAAATTCACGAATCGTAATGTCTGTGTATTGTGGATTGAAATCAGAGCACCCAGAGGAAATTCACATGGCTACGAGGAAAACATACAAACTCTTTACAGACAGCAGCAGGAGTCCATAAGACTATAAGATCATAAGATATTGGAGCAGAATTAGGCCATTTGGCCCATCAAGTCTGGTCCACCATTTCATCATGGCTGATCCAATTTTCCTCTCAGCCCCAATCACCTGCCTTCTCTCTGTATCCCTTCATGCCCTGACCAATCAGAATCAGGTTTATTAGCATCGGCATGTGACGTGAAATTTGTTAACTTAGCAGCAGTGGTTCAATGCAATACATAACCTAGAAGAGAGAAAAATATAATAAATAAAATAACAATAATAATAAATAAACAAGTAAACCAATTACAATATAAGTATATTGAATAGATTTTAAAAATGTGCAAAAACACCGGTAATACTGTATATTAAATAAAAAAGTGATGTAGTGTCCAAGGGTTCAATGTCCGTTTAGGAATCGGATGGCAGAGGGAAAGAAGCTGTTCCTGAATTGCTGAGTGTGTGCCTTCAGGCTTCTGTACCTCCTACCTGATGGTAACAGTAAGAAATGGACATGCCCTGGGAGCTGGAGGTCCTTAATAATGGACGCTGCATTTCTGAGACACTGCTCCCTAAAAATGTCCTGGGTACTTTGTAGGCTAGTGCCCAAGATGGAGCTGACTAGATTTACAACCTTCTGCAGCTTCTTTCGGTCCTGTGCAGTAGCCCCTCCATACCAGACAGTGATGCAGCCTGTCAGAATGCTCTCCACGGTACAACTATAGAAGTTTTTGAGTGTATTTGTTGCCATGCTAAATCTCTTCAAACTCCTAATGAAGTATAGCCGCTGTCTTGCCTTCTTTATAACTGCATCGATATGTTGGGACCAAGTTAGATCCTCAGAGATCTTGACACCGAGGAAATTGAAGCTGCTCACTCTCCCCACTTCTGATCCCTCTATGAGGATGGGTATGTGTTCCTTCATCTTACCCTTCCTGAAGTCCACAATCAGCTCTTATTGACGTTGAGTGCCAGGTTGTTGCTGTGGCACTACTCCACTAGTTGGCATATCTCACTCCTGCACGCCCTCTCATCATCACCTGAGATTCTATCAACAATGGTTGTACTGTCAGCAAATTTATAGATTTTATTTGAGCTATGCTTAGCCACACAGTCATGTGTATATAGAGAGTAGACCAGTGGGCTAAGCACACACCCCTGAGGTGCGCCAGTGTTGATCATCAGCGAGGAGGATATGTTATCACCAATCCACACAGATTGTGGTCTTCCAGTTAAGAAGTCAAGGATCTAATTGCAGAGGGAGGTACAGAGGCCCAGGTTCTGCAACTTCTCAATCAGGATTGTGTGAATGATGGTATTAAATGCTGAGCTATAGTCGATGAACAAGATGGACTAATTAAGAATCTATCAACTTTTGCCTTAAATATACCCAATGACTTGGCCTCCACAGCCGCTTGTGGCAGTGAACTCCACAGATTGACCACTTTCTGCCTAAAGAAATTCCTCCTCATCTCCGTTCTAAAAGGATGCCCCTCTATTCTGAGGCTGTGTCCTCTAGACCTAGACTCCCTGTCGCTGACGTAAAGAGATCGCGCAAAAGCCTAAGCTACTGTAGCCTAAACGCAGACTGATAGGACCAACTCGCTGGGCAACTGAGTCAGCGTGGACAAATAGAGCTGAAGGGGCTTTTTTTCTATTTTGTATGACTCTATGACTCAACTTAGAAACTGAGGCAAGGATCAACACTTCGACATAAAAGGACGTATATCTTACTCCCAAGTCTACCTTAAATAAAAGTGGAACGATAACATGAACTGTAGATCACTCAACAGTAACAACCATCGATGACTCAATTCCATCTCGTGCTCGCCAGTGATAATGACACCCTCACCCATCCCCCAAAATCTTCCCGCTCCTGATTGGTAGATTCCAGTGCATTCAAACCAATCAATAAACACTTTCCTGTTTCATCACAAGGTAATTGTAAAGAGTGAGGGGGAGGAGGAGCTCAGTTGACCTTTAACCCCAAATGCATTACTTAGCTGATATGAAGATGGATTACCTGATTCTGCCCAAACATATGTTGCAATTGAAGAAATCAGCATCACACACTCTGAGGTAATTGGTATTGATTTTCCGAGGGTCCTTTCACGAGCTGCTGAACAGCAGATTACACAAAGGAGATAATGCAGTTGCATTTTGCAATATTCTATTTCAAAGACCGTACAGAGAAATAAATTAACAGCCAGATGAATGAAGCCTCCGAGCTCAAACAGCGCTTTGCAAGGCCCTGGCGGATCAATGTGTCACTGGGTGTCCATACTATTCCACTCTGTTGTTTTAAAGCTGTTGATTTAAAGAGGGGATTTCTATCTTCACAAAACTCCCAAAGTATTTGGGGAACCATTTGAAGTAACATTGCAGGTAAGTTACCTCACTTGTATCAATAGTAACAGAACATTATACAGCACAGTACAGACCCTTTGGCCAATGATGTTGTGCTAACTCTTTAACAGATTCTAAGATAAATCCAAACCCTTCCCTCCCACAAATCCCTCCATTTTCTATTATCCATGTGCCTATTTAAGTGTTTCCTAAATGTCCCTAATATATCTGCATCCCAGAGTGCTTAAGGAAGTGGCCCAAGAAATAGTGGATGCATTAGTGATAATTTTTCAAAACTCGTTAGATTCTGGACTAGTTCCTGAGGATTGGAGGGTGGCTAATGTAACCCCACTTTTTAAAAAAGGAGGGAGAGAGAAACCGGGGAATTATAGGCCGGTTAGCCTAACGTCGGTGGTGGGGAAACTGCTGGAGTCAGTTATCAAGGATGTGATAACAGCACATTTGGAAAGCGGTGAAATGATCGGACAAAGTCAGCATGGATTTGTGAAAGGAAAATCATGTCTGACGAATCTCATAGAATTTTTTGAGGATGTAACTAGTAGAGTGGATAGGGGAGAACCAGTGGATGTGGTATATTTGGATTTTCAAAAGGCTTTTGACAAGGTCCCACATAGGAGATTAGTGTGCAAACTTAAAGCACACGGTATTGGGGGTAAGGTATTGGTGTGGGTGGAGAATTGGTTAGCAGACAGGAAGCAAAGAGTGGGAATAAACGGGACCTTTTCAGAATGGCAGGCGGTGACTAGTGGGGTACCGCAAGGCTCAGTGCTGGGACCCCAGTTGTTTACAATATATATTAATGACTTGGATGAGGGAATTAAATGCAGCATCTCCAAGTTTGCGGATGACACAAAGCTGGGTGGCAGTGTTAGCAGTGAGGAGGATGCTAAGAGGATGCAGGGTGACTTGGATAGGTTGGGTGAGTGGGCAAACTCATGGCAGATGCAATTTAATGTGGATAAATGTGAAGTTATCCACTTTGGTGGCAAAAATAGGAAAACAGATTATTATCTGAATGGTGGCCGATTAGGAAAAGGGGAGGTGCAACGAGACCTGGGTGTCATTATACACCAGTCATTGAAAGTGGGCATGCAGGTACAGCAGGCGGTGAAAAAGGCGAACGGTATGCTGGCATTTATAGCGAGAGGATTCGAGTACAGGAGCAGGGAGGTACTACTGCAGTTGTACAAGGCCTTGGTGAGACCACACCTGGAGTATTGTGTGCAGTTTTGGTCCCCTAATCTGAGGAAAGACATCTTTGCCATAGAGGGAGTACAAAGAAGGTTCACCAGATTGATTCCTGGGATGGCAGGTCTTTCATATGAAGAAAGACTGGATGAACTGGGCTTGTACTCGTTGGAATTTAGAAGATTGAGGGGGGATCTGATTGAAACGTATAAGATCCTAAAGGGATTGGACAGGCTAGATGCAGGAAGATTGTTCCCGATGTTGGGGAGGTCTAGAACGAGGGGTCACAGTTTGAGGATAGAGGGGAAGCCTTTTAGGACCGAGGTTAGGAAAAACTTCTTCACACAGAGAGTGGTGAATCTGTGGAATTCTCTGCCACAGCAAACTGTTGAGGCCAGTTCATTAGCTATGTTTAAAAGGAAGTTAGATATGGCCCTTGTGGCTACAGGGGTCAGGGGGTATGGAGGGAAGGCTGGGTTCTGAGTTGGATGATCAGCCATGATCATAATAAATGGCGGTGCAGGCTCGAAGGGCCGAATGGCCTACTCCTGCACCTATTTTCTATGTTTCTATGTTTCTATGTTTCTATCTGCCCCTATCACCACCTCTGACATAGTGTTCCACACACCCACCACTTTCTACGTACAAGGATTTACCTCTGACATCCCCAATATACTTTTCTTCAATCACCTTGAAACTTATTCCCTTTTGTATTAGTCATTTACGCATTGGGGAAAAAGTTTCTGGCTTTCCACTTGATCTATGCCTCTCATCACCTAATACAACTCTTGTCACGTCATCTCTCATCCTCCTTTTCTCCAAAGAGAAGAGCCCTCGCTCTTTCTGCCTATCTTCATAAAACATGCCCTCTAATCCAGACAATGTCTTGCTAAATCTCCTCTGCACCCTCCCTAAAACTTCCACAGCCTTGTAAAATGAAAACAAAATGCAGAAAATAGGGTAAACAACAGGAATTCTGCAGATGCTGGAAGTTCAAGCAACACACATCAAAGTTGCTGGTGAACGCAGCAGGCCAGGCAGCATCTCTAGGAAGAGGTGCAGTTGACGTTTCAGGCCGAGACCCTTCATCAGGACAGCGACATCCTGACGAAGGGTCTCGGCCTGAAACGTCGACTGTACCTCTTCCTAGAGATGCTGCCTGGCCTGCTGCGTTCACCAGCAACTTTGATGTGTGTTGCAGAAAATAGGGTTACAGCTTGAGTCCAAGAATGAGGAATGACCCAATATTTGGATGATTTAAACACCGGGCCAAATGGATTGAAAAGACAGGTTGTTGGCATCAGAGGCAAGGGTTGGCTGGTTCAGTTCACTACTCTACGACATTTACACGGCTTTGCGCTGAACTGAGGCTGTGGCTGGGGCTGGGGCCTGCTATGGCTGCTCTGAGCTTCGTGTTTTGGACTCACTGTTGCTCAGAACACGCCCTCCCCCCCACCCACCACTTGCTTTTATTAGTTTAGATTAGATTAGATTATGAGGACGCGCAGTCCTCTTTTAGTGTCATTTAGTAATGCATGCATTAAGAAATGATACAACATTCCTCCGGTGCGATATCACAGAAACACAGCACAGACCAAGACTGAAAAACTGACAAAAACCACATAATTATAACATATAGTTACAACAGTGCAAGCAATACCGTAACTTGATGAAGAACAGGCCACAGGCATGGTAAAAAGTGTTCAACGTCTCTCGAAAGTCCCACATCTCACATTGACGGGAGGAGGAAGAAAACTCTCCCTGCCATACCAGACTGCAGTCCGACTCTGAGTTGTCCAAAAACTTCGAGCCTCCGACCAGCCCTCCGACACTGAGCACCATCTCTGCCGAGCGCTTCAACTCCAGCCCTGGCCGCCAGCAGCAAGCAAAGCCAAGGATTTGGGGCCTTCCCTCTGGAGATTCTCCATTGCACAGTAGCAGCGGCAATGAACCGGGCATTTCAGAAGTTTCTCCAGATGTTCCTCTGTGCTTCTCACGGCTGTCTCCATCAAATCAGAATCGTGCACGGCCCCTATTGAACAAATATGATATCATTTCAGCAGAGAGGCTGTGCGCGCTGCGTTGAGCTGCCATCTTCTCCTCCCGCCTCTATTGTTTGCATGATTTGTTCATTTTCTCGCTCTGCACACTGGTGTTTGATGGTCTTTTTTATGGGTTATCTTGAGTTTCTTTGTTTTGCCGCTGGCGGTAAAGGGGACAAATCTGAAGCTTGTATAACGTATACACGCTTTGAACAGCTACAGAGGAAGTGCAGTGCAGACAGACTAATGAAGTAAAAGAGGTAGACTGGAAGAGATCAAGAGTTCACCTTTAGGATGCAAGAGGCCCGTTTACTGGCGGGGTAGAAATTGTCCTTGAGCCTGCTGGTAAGTGGTCTCAGGTTTTTGCATTTTCTACCCAATGGCACAGGGGAAAAGAGAACATGTCTAGGGTGGCAAGGGTCATTGATTATGTTGGCCGCTTTTCCAGAAACAGTGGGAAGTGTAGACGGACTCATTGGAGGGGAGGCTGGTTCTTGTGATGTGCTGAGCTGTGTCCGCAACTCCCTGCACTTTCTTGGGCAGACCAATGGTTCAATTTAATGGCAGACAATGTATACAGTATACAACCTAAATCCTTACTCTTTGCAAATATCCAAGAAACAGAGAAACAAAACAAAGAATGAATGACGGAAAAACTTTAGAACCCCAAAGCCTCCTCCCCCTCCCACACACAAGCAGCAACAAAGCATAAACTCGCCTCCCTCCCCCTCCCCCTCACCCCACTTGCTCCAACAAAAGCCTCACCCCCCCCAACTACTTGCCAAGCACCCAGAGACCGTGATCTATAGACCACCAAAAACAACAGTCTAGCCAACACTTCGATATGTCCTCAGGCCCTCTCTCTCAGTGACGAGGGAGAGGGAGATACTTGTCCTGCCACGGCGAGAGGAGATGCCAACAGCTCGCTGTTTTGATGTTACAGCCTGCAACATCGCGTTTTTGGTGTTCCCCGACTCAAGAAACAGCAGACTTTTTCTCACCATCAAGAGAGAATGAGTGAGAGAGAGTAACCGCCCGAGTGCAGAGGCCTCCGAAAGCCGTGCCTGCTGTCTCAATGTTTCGAACATCCGTGACACCAGCGAGGAATCAGGTCATTCACAAAGCCGCACTAGGAAAGCGCTCGTCTTCCAAGCCACTTCTGGAGATCCTGCAGCGTTGGCTGCCCAGCAAGTTGCAAAGAGTGAGAACCCACTGCCCGGCCCGTGTTTATGAAGAATGAACTTTGAGCGTAGCTGTAGGTTATGAATTCCGACAGGACCCCAGCCACCTTGAAAAGAAATAAAAGAGACATGAGAACAGAATATTTAAGCTGTTTCACGTATGAACTTGGAGAAGTCCCCCAGGTCCACAAGAACTTCTGGCACCATCTTCAGCTCATCCCACTCCAAACTTCGAAGCATCCAGACAGAAGGCTGTCTATGATGCATCTGTAAAGATTGGTGAGAGTCCTCAGCAACATGCCAGATTTTCTCAGCATCCTGAAGAAGTAGAGGTGCTGGGGAGTTTTCCTGGTCTAGTGTCCATGTGGCTTGACCAGCCTGTTCCACTTAGAGACATCCAGTAAATGCCAATATTGCCAGTGATGTCACTTTCTGTGAGGAAATCATATAAAGAGGCTCGGTGGAGTGGCTCAGAAGATGAGTTAAGGTGATTTCCAAGATGCTCACTTAAAGCTTGAAGGTCAGTCCTCTTTCTTTCCTAGGGCAGAAAAGAGTTTCTGCCAACATTCAACTCATCAAAGCTTCCACCGAAAGGTCAAGTAGAAAATTATCACATTATCAAAGGTACCAAAAGGACTAAACTACTGATATGGAGACAGCTGAAATTGAACTAATTCAAACAATCTGAAGTAAAAGAATTTATATCAGAGGAGTGACCGTGAAATTATCTGATCATCGAAACCTTTGATCAGATCATTGGAGAGGACTAGAATATAAAAGCAAGGATATTATGCTGAGGCTTTATAAGGCATTGGTCAGACCGCATTTGGGGTATTGTGAGCAGTTTTAGAACATAAAACGTAGAACAGTACAGCACAGGCAGAAGCCCTTCAGCCGACAATGTTGTGCTGAACCAACTGAATCAGTAATCAAATGTCTAATCTCTTCTGCCTACAAAATGCTCATATCCATACCTTTTCCTCACGTTCACGTGCCTATCTAAATGTCTCTTAAGAATCCATAACTTTTCTGCCCCTACCACTAGCCCAGGCACCTAACACTCTGTGTACAAAAAAACTTGCCCCTCACATCTCCTTTGAAATTTCCCCCTCTCACCTTAAGTGCACGTTCTCCAGTGTTAGACATTTCAACCCTGGGAAAATGATGCTCTCTATTCTATCTAAGTCTCTCATGAACTTCTATCAGATCTCCCCTAATCTAAGAAAGGGCATGCTGACATTAGAGAAGGTCCAGGGGAGGTTCATGAGAATGATCCTGCGATTGAATGGTTAACATAGGAGGAGAGTTTGATGGCTCTGGGCCTTTACTCACTGGAATTTAGAAGAATGAGAGGGGATCTCATTGAAACTTATTGAATATTGAAAGCTCTGGATAGGGTGGATGTGGAGAGGATATTTCCTATAGCGGGGGAGTCTAGCACCAGAGAGCACAGCCTCAGGATAGAAGGACTTCTTTTTATCACAGAGATGAGGAGGAATTTCTTTTACCAGATAGTGGTGAATCTGTGGAATTCATTGCCACAGATGGCTGTGGAGGCCAAGTCATTGGCTATATGTAAAGCAGAGGTTGGTAGGTTCTTGATCAGTCAGGGAGTCCAAGGTTACGGGGAGAAGGCAGTAGAATGGGGTTGAGAGTGATAATAAATCAGCCATTACTGAATGGCGGAGGGGACCTGACGGGCCGAATAGCCTAATTCTGCTTTTATGTCTTATGGTCTAATCAAACAAAATCACCATTAAGGGGAAAAGCATGTCTGATTTTTTTGAGGAAGTTTCCATCACAGCGGATCAAAAGACAAGGTCAAGTTCATTGCCAAAATCAGAATCAGGTTATTTCACTTGCATATGTCATGAAATTTGTTGTTTTGCGGCAGCAGTAAATAGAATACATAAAATATTACCACACGAGAACAGGAATATAGAAATAAAAATAAGTCGCACTAAAACAGAGCAAGATAGTGAGGTAGGTGCTGTGAGTTCATGGACCATTAAGGAATCTGATGCAGAGGGGAAGAAGCCGTTCCTACACAGCTTCCGTTGAGCAGGTGTTAATGCACAAGTAGACCCATGCTGAGGTGCAACCAAAAACTGACTTACAGCAGCTTCACAGGCACATGGGGCACATGGTATAAAATAAGCAGCTTTCTCAAGAAAAACATAAATTAATTATAAATTATTTCTGTTTAAACTACTTATGAAGAAAGCACGGCAGCAGCTCTACTTCCTTAGGAGCCTGCGAAGATTTGGAACGACATCTATAACTTTGACTGACCTCTAAAGATGTGTGGTGGAGAGTAGGTTGACTGTTTGCATCGTGGCCTGGTATGGAAACACCAATGCCCTTGAATGGAAAATTGAGGTAGTGGAAATGGCCCAGTCCATCATGGGTGATGCCCTCCCCATCATTAAGCACATCCACACGAAACGTTGTCGCAGGAAAACAGCATCGTTCGTCATCAGAGTCTCCCACCAGGGCATGCCCTTTTCTCACTTCTGCCATCAGGAAGAAGGTACAGGAGCATCAGGACTCACAGCTCTAGGTTCAGGAACAGTTATTACCCCTCAAACATCAAGCTCCTGAACCAGAGGGACTAACTTCACTCAACTTCACTTGCCCCAGCGACAAACTGTTCCCACAACCTATGGACTCATGTTCAAGGTCTCATCATTCCATGCTCTTGATATTTATTACTTATTTATTATTATTCTTTTTTTCTTTCTTTTCGTATTTGCACAGTTTGTTGTATTTGCACACTGGTTGTCTGCCCTGTTGGTGCAGCCTTTCATTGATTTTTAAATGATTATTGGATTTACTGAGTATGCCCGCAAGAAAATGAATCTCAAGGTTGTATATGGTGACATATATATACTTTGATAATAAATTAGCTTTGAACTTTGAATTATACACAATTTTTACAAGAAAGAGCAAAAGTCTATTTTAATACAAAATGATCATAGTGTTGCTGAACGGTAGTGATTGTGACATGAACTGAATGGTTGAAGGGGAGTAGGTGCTTCTGAGCCTGGTGATGTGGAAATTCAGGCTTCTGTAGTTCCTACCCGATGGTAGCTGAGAGAAGATGGCATGGCCCAAGTGGTGAGAATCTGCTTTCTTAAGGCAGCATCTCATGTAGATTCTACCGATAGTCGGGAGGGATGTACCCATGATGCATTGTGCAGAGTCCACTACTCTCCTCAGTTTCTTTCATTTTTGAGCTTTTGAATTGCCACACCAGACCATGATGCAACAAGTCAGGATATTTTCAACAATACATCTGTAGAAGGTTGTAGAGGGTAAGGTAAGAAGCTGAACCTCCTTAATCCAGTGGGCAGGAATTACGAGGTATTCTTAGACTTCAAGAAGGTGTTCATCAATGCACCTCACAAAACGTTCCTTCCAAGTTAGAAATTTCCTAAGTACTATACTTTCTTCCTTTCCAATGCTTCCTCCTACATATATTTTAGATTCGATAATTAACCTCAATCCATGTCAGAAAGGTGCATCGGCTATGATTTATAATATTATTATGAAACTTAGGAAAGCTCCATTTGATAAGATTAGGGTAGATTGGGAACAGGAGTTGGGGCTTACCATTTCTGTGGATGATTGGGGGCAGATTTTACAATTAGTTAATACTTCCTCTATTTGTGCTAAACATTCCCTAATTCAATTTAAAGTGGTTCATAGAGCACATATGTCCAAAGATAAGTTAGCGCGTTTTTACTCGCATATTAATCCTTTCTGTGATAGATGTTTGGGGCAGATAGCCTCTTTAACTCATATGTTTTGGTCTTGCCCTACTTTGGAAACTTTTTGGAGAGATATTTTTAATATTATTTCTAAGGTATTAAATATAGATATCTCTCCTCACCCTATTACTGCTATCTTTGGACTACCTAAAATTTCTAGTAATCTTTCCCCTTCAGCCCGTAGAATGATTGCATTTCTTACTTTAATGGCGAAAAGATGTATTTTACAACATTGGAAAGAGCTTAATGCTCCAACTACCTTTTTTTGGTTTTCTCAGACGATTTTATGTTTGAATTTGGAGAAAATTAGAAGTAACCTTTATGATTCTTCATTTAAATTTGAACAGATTTGGGGACCTTTTATTCGATATTTTCATTTAATGTAATATTTACCCTTCTTGTTTTTTTTTCACTGTTTTTAATGGAGGTCGGGATTGAGGACGTGATTTTAAGTTTAACTCTGTTTGGTTTCAAGTTAGCCCATTGCTTTGCCTTGCTTTTAGTTAGTTGCACGGTGGGTTTTTTTTGGGGGGTTTTTTTTTCTTTTTTTCCATTGATATATACAAAATTTAGTATACTATTATGTTATCTTGGTTTCTTATGTTTAAATTACATTGTTTGTAGTATTTTTTTTGGTATTGATACCTTTTGGAATTTTATTATACTTTAACATTGTATTAATGTTTATATGGCTTACCTTTTTTGTATACTTACTCAATAAAAAGATTTAAAAAGAAAAAGAACAAAACGTTCCATCACATTTTAAGAGTCTATGGTGTGTAGGGTGAGGTATTGGCACGTAGAAAGCATTGGTTCATAGCTAGGAAGCAACATATAGGATAAAGAGTTATTTTCGGATGGGTAATTTGTGATTGGTGATCATCTTTTGTACAGTCTTTGTGTGTAGTTTTTCATTGACTCTATTGTCTTTCTTTCTTCTACTGTAAATGCTTGTAAGAAAATGAATCTCTAGGTAGTATATGGTGACAAACTGTAAACATAAATCAATAATAAATTTACTTTGAACTTTGATCTCAAAGTGATCTCTGTTGAGCCAGTGTAAGAGACATAGGGCAGACAGATGAGAGGAAAGTTAGGATGGTCTGCTGAAAGCTCAGATATGAGGGACAATATCTTCCAACATCGCACATTATGAACATCGGGACACAAATTTCAATCCATTATCAAAAATTGCCCTTTCTAATGAAAGGTCTTCAACCCAAAACATCAACTCTCTTTCCCCCTCCATTGATGCTGCCTGACCCACAGATTATTTTCAATACTTACTGATTTTATTTCTAGTTTCCAGCATCTGATTTTTTATCCTTCTTAAGGTTGAGGTGAAGCAACCTTTAGAACATAGAACATACAGCATAGAACACAAACAGGACAGTGCAGACCCTTTGGCCATGACATTCTGCTGACATCTTACCTAATCTAACCTTTCCCTCCTACATAACCTTCCACTTTTCTATCATCCATGTGCCTATCTAAGAATTTACTTTCCTCTAATCTCCTTAAAATTATCCCCCCACATATCAGCCGTTTCCACCCTGGGAAAAGTCTCTGGCTGTCCACTTTATTTATGCCTCTTATCAACTTGTACACATCTATTCATTTCTCATCCTTCTTTGCTCCAAAGGAAAAAACCCTGGCTTGCTCAACCTACAGTACTGTGCAAAAGGCTTCGGCGTATGTATATATATATATATATATATATATATATCTAGGTGGCTAAGACTTTCGCACAGTACAGCAGTAATGGCATCCTACTGCTGTCACAAAAAAAAACAAATTTCATGACATATGTGCGTGATGATCAACCTGATTCTGATATTGGTCTGTATGGTGGACTGACAGTGGGTAGGGGGTAGGGAAAGGGGAATCGTGGTTGGGAAAAGGAGAAGGGAGAGAGAAGGGAGCAGGTAGCACTAGAGAGACATTCTGTAATGATCGATAAACCAATCGTTTGGAATCTAATAACCTTGTCTGGTGTCTCAGGGCTGGGTGTGTCTGCTCCCGCACCCCCCCCAACCCCGGCACCCCGTCTCTGCCACCTATTCCACACCCCTCCCATGGCCCTCCACCTTCGCCATTCCCAACACCTCTGCTCTGCCAGATTTACAGACTCACATTCCACTCCACATTGACAAATACAGTACTGTGCAAAAGTCTCAAATGCTTTAGCTCCATATGTGTGCTTAAGACTTTTGTATAGGACCATATCCTCATAAGGCATGCATTCTAACCCGGGCAGCATCCTGGTGAATCTCCTCTGCACCCTCTCTAAAACTTCCACATCCTTCCTATAATGAAGCGACCAGAACTGAACTCAATACTCTTAACTGTGGTCAAGCCAGAGTTTTATAGAGCTCCAACATTATTCTGTGGCTCTTGAACTCAGTGTCCCAACTAATGCAGGCTAACACGCCTTATTAACAAGCCTGTTAATGTGTGGAAGGAGGAGTTGATCGAGCTATGCAAAATAATGACGGTTCAAAGTTCAATGTCAATTTATCATCAAAGTACATGTATGTATGTCATCATATACAACCCTGAGATTCATTTTCTTGCAGGCAATCACAGTAAACACAATAGAATCAGTGAAGCACTGCACCTAACAGGATGGACAATGTGCAAAAAAAAAGTGCAAATACAAAAAGAGAGAAAAAAATTATTATTGTAATGGTAAACAAATAAATAAATAAACAATAAAAATTGAGAACATGAGATGATGAGTCCTTGAATGGTAAGGTGGATGGTAGGAAAATCTTCCCCAGGCTGGTCTGGAGGCTAAGTCATTGGGTATATTTAAGGTAGAGGTTGATAGATTCTTAATAGTCAGGGCATGAAGGGATATGGGGAGAAGGCAGGAGATTGGGGCTGAGAGGAAAATGGATCAGTCATGATGAAAGGGCATAGCAGACTTAATGGGCCAAATGGCCGACTTCTGCTCCTATATCTTACGGGTTTATCATCTTATAATGGAGAGAATTCAAGCATCATAGAGTCATAGAAAAGTACAGCCAGAAACAGATCCTTCAGCCCATCTAGTCAATGCCGAACCATTTAAACTACCTACTCCCATTGACCTGCATCAGGACGAAAGCTCTCCAGGAGAGTATGGATTTAGTTAGGGTATGGAGAATGAGGTTGAGCAGGGATCTGAAGGAGAATATTTTCATCCAGAGGTTGGTTATAATCTGGAACACACTGCCTGAGAAAGTGGTGGAGGCAGGATCTCTTGACACATTTCAGTATGTGGATGTGGCATTATTTTACGGCTCTTACATTCAATCCCCCGATGAATGAAGGCCAGCACACCGTAAACACCCTTTTGGCTTGTACTTTTTCTGACATTCTGATGTTTGTCAGAGTTGAGGTGAAATAACTTCTGAGAGCATTTTCTCAGCTGTAGTTGCCATCAAACCACTGGTTGTTCCTGCGTCAATCAAGCCAATCTGGAGATTGATAAAGGGGGAAGGAAAAGGCAGGGGAGCAATAGAAGTTAATCCAAGACAGATAAGAGCCACAAGGAGAGCGGGAGAAAGGATTTGATGTAAATATTTAAATAGGTGATTGATAAATAAATCAGCCATTTGGATGTAACCAAGCATGTTGCAACAGAACAGCCCAAGTAACAAGCCTGTGCTTTACAGACCCTTTGCTTAGTGCAAACAATCTGCCTTAAATCAATTTGATTTATCACGGAGCTTTTGGAAGTGAATCTTCAGCAAAGAGTCTTTCAATAGAAAGCAAATATTGTAATTTTGGTAATAAAGTCTATTTGCAGCTCGCTGGCTGTGCCATGCTCATTGTAAAGGTGTGCATGAGCACAGGGAGAGAGCATCTGATTGTTATTCATGAAAGGGTGAGTTATGCATATTTGTGTAAACAAGCTATTCGGTTCGTTTATATTTGGAGTGTCAATCATTTTAGCGAGTACAAGATCTGTACTTGACAAACTGGAGTGAGCAACTTGCTTGACAAATTGTCCCCAAAGTCAAATCTGACAGCCTTTTCGTGATTAATGGCCTGATTATGGGAGCATTTTTTTCTCTACGAATTTCAAATTTGCATTACATAAAGATGAAAATTGTTTCTACCATGCTGGAACAGGCAGGGATTCGGATCTGTATGGGAGTGGCAGTTCTTTAGTCGGGGGAGGGGGGTGGGGGGGTGATACGTTCCTTGTCTAGGAAGGAAAACGGCCCATAGGAAGCCCACGTGGTTCGGCTTTCTGCCATCTGTCAGTCAAACCTGTCTCAATCTTCTGTGTGTCACATGCTTGTACTGCAATTTTAATGGCCCATGAAGCAGGTACATTAGGGGCATAATCTTAAAGTGATTGGAGGGAAGTATATGGGGGATGCCAGAGGTCATTCGTTTACACAGGGAATGGTGAATGTGTGAAAAGCCTGGCTGGGGTGGGTAGTAGAAGCAGATAGATTAGGAATATTTAAGAAACTCCTCGATAGGCACATGGTCGAAAGAAAAATGTAGGAGGGAAGCATTAGGTTGATCTTAGGGTAGGTTGCCCTTTCACCTCCCAGAAGAACCATCATCATTCAATTAAAAAATATGGCTAATGCAAGAGGGCATGATCTTAAGGTGACTGGAAGAAAGTTTAGGAGGGATGTCTGACGTAGTTTTTATACCCAGGGCGTGGTGCTGTCATGTTCTACAGTTCTGTGCAAAGGTCTTGGGCACATATATATAGCTGGCATGCCTAAGACTTTTGTACAGTGTACTGTAGTAATTTTATGTATTACACTGTAATTCTGCTGCAAAAAAAAACAATTTCATGACATATTTTGAGTGATGATAAACCTGATCCTGTTGTGGGTCTCTTTCTGAACTGAGAGTGGGAAGGGGGCAGGGAGAAGCGAGGCTTGGTTGGGTAATGGGGAAGGGAGAGGGGAGGGAGTGGGTTTCCTCCCCAGAGCAAGGGTTCCCAATCCTTTTTGCACCATAGACCATTACCATTAACTAAGGCAACTGTGGACTCCAGGGTGGAAACCCTGAACTAGAGAAACATTCTACAATGAGCAGTAAACCAAATTATGGTACCTTGCCTGATGACTCACGGCTGGGTGTGTCTACACCCACACCACCCCCCCCCACCCCTTGTAGTCCTTCTCTGCCACCTGCCCCACACCCCTCCTGCAGCTCTCCACCATCATCATTCCCAGCTCTTGCCAGATTTACAAACTTACTCTCCACTCCACATTGATGAATACAGTACTGAGCCAAAGGCTTAGCCATCCTGGCTATACGTATGTGCCTTAGCCTTTCACATAGTACTGTATGTTCTACGTTCTTTCATCAACAGCTTTTGTAAACAAGTTCGCTGTTCAGCCCTCCGAGCAGATATTAGGCCATTCAGCCCATCAATTCTGCTCAACCAATTATGGCTGAGTATTTTCCTCTTTCTCTCCATGACCCTCAACACCCTCACCAATTGAGAGCCTATTAATCTTAGCCTTAAATACACCTAGTGACTTCACCTCCACAGCCCACAGATTTACCAACCTTTGACTAAAGAAATTCCCCCTCATCTCGGTTTTAAAGGGAGGTTCCTTTATTCTGAGCCTGTTCCCTCGGATTCTGGACACTCTTCTACTAACTGAAACATCTTTGTCTTGTCCAGTCTACCCAGGCCTTTCAGCTTCCGGTTCGCTTCGATGAAATGCCCCTTCTGAAATCCACTGAGTGTAGACTCAAAGAAATAAATACTCCTCATTTGTTAAGTCTTTCAATCTTGGGATCACTATTGTGAAACTCTTCTGGACCCTCTTCAGGGCCAGCCCATCCTCCCTTAGATACGGGACCTATAATCGCTCAGAATATTCCAAGTTTGGGTTCAGGTTCAATTATTTCTCACATATACTTCAAAACATACAGTGAAATACATCGTTTGAGTCAACAATCAACACAACCTATGCAAATTTGCAGATGACACCAAGTTTGGGGGCATAGTGGACCGTGAGGAAAACTATCAAAGCTTACATCGGGATCTGGACCAGAGAAACGGGCTTAAAGTAGACTGATGGAATTTAATGAAGACAAGTGAGAGGTGTTGCGCTTTGGAAGGACCAACAGGGGTAGGTCTTACACAGTGAACGGTAGGGCACTGAGGAGTGTGGTAGAACAAAGGGATCTGGGAATACAGGTCCATAATTCATTGAAAGTAGTGTCGCAGGTGGATAGGATCATAAAGAAAGCTTTTGGCACATTGGCCTTCATAGATAAAAGTACTGAGTACTGAGGCTTTCTTTATGATCTTATCCACCTGTGAGGCCTAATTTGGAGTATTGGGTACAGTTTTGTTCACCTACCTGCAGGAAAGATGTAAATAAGATTGAAATAATAGAGAAAATTTACAAGGATGTTGCTGGGACTAGAGGTCTTGAGTTATAAGAAAAGAATGAATAGATTAGAACTTTATTCCCTAGAACATTGAAGATCGAGGAGAAATTTGATAGAGGTATACAAAATGATGAGGGGTATAGATAGGGCAAATGCAAGCAGGCTTTTCCACTGAGGTTGGGTGGGACTACAACTAGAGGTCATGGGTTAAGGGTGAAAGATGAAATGTTTAAGAGGAACATGAGGGGAACTTCTTCATTCAGAGGGTCGTGAGAGTGTGGAATGGTCTACCAGCACTAGTGATGTATGCAAGCTCAGTTTCAACGGTTAAGAGAAGTTTGATGGGAGGGATATGGAGGACTATGGTTTGGGTGCAGATCGATGGAACTAGGCAGTTTAAATGGGTCGGCACACTCTAGATAGGCCGAAAGGCCTTTTTCTGTGCTGTAGTTTCTCATGATTATATGTGCTAGGGGCTGACCACAAGTGTCACCACACATTCTGGTGCTAACGTATTGTACCCACAATGCTCGGCAGAAAAACACAGAACACAACAAAGCAGAACAATAGCAGCACTAGCCTCTTCCTTCCCTTCCACTCACGCACCAACTTACACATGCACATAAGCCTCCAACCTCAGGAAAGGCAGCCTCTGGGCCTCCAACACCAGCAAAGACTGATGAGTGTATAGAATAAGCTGCAGGAGGAATGTGTAGAGGCAGGTACTAATACAATGTCTTAAAATACATGGATAGGAAAGGTTTCTATCCGGCACAGAGTCTGGCCCTGTAGCTCAGAAGGGTAGGGCAAGGAAGAGGAGGGCAGTTGTGATAGGGGACTCGATAGTAAGGGGGTCAGATAGGCGATTCTGTGGACGCAGTCCAGAGACTCGGATGGTAGTTTGCCTCCCTGGTGCCAGGGTCCGGGATATTTCTGATCGTGTCCAAGATATCCTGAAGTGGGAGGGTGAAGAGCCAGAGGTCCTGGTACATATAGGTACCAATGACATAGGTAGGAAAAGGGATGAGGTCCTGAAAGAAGAATATAGTGAGCTAGGAAGGGAGTTGAGAAGAAGAACCGCAAAGGTAGTAATCTCGGGATTACTGCCTGTGCCACGCGACAGTGAGAGTAGGAATGCGATGAGGTGGAGGATAAATGCGTGGCTGAGGGATTGGAGCAGGGGGCAGGGATTCAAGTTTTTGGATCATTGGGACCTCTTTTGGCGCAGGTGTGACCTGTACAAAAAGGACGGGTTACACTTAAATCCTAGGGGGACCAATATCCTGGCAGGGAGATTAGCGGGGGCTACTGAGGTGACTTTAAACTAGAATGGTTGGGGGGTGGGAATCAAATTAAAGCGGCTAGGTGTGAGGAGGTTAGATCACAACAGAGGGATGGGAACCAGTGCAGAGAGACAGAGGGGTGTAAAGTGAGCGTAGAAGCAAAAAGTACAAAGGGGAAAAGTAAAAGTGGCAGGCCGACAAATCCAGGGCAAGCATTAAAAAGGGCTAAGAGAGTTGTAAAAGAGCGCCTGAAGGCTTTATGTGTCAATGCAAGGAGCATTCGTAATAAGGTGGATGAATTGAAAGTGCAGATTGTTATTAATGATTATGATATAGTTGGGATCACAGAGACATGGCTCCAGGGTGACCAGGGATGGGAGCTCAACGTTCAGGGATATTCAATATTCAGGAGGGATAGACATGAAGGAAGGGGAGGTGGGGTGGCGTTGCTGGTTAAAAAAGAGATTAACGCAATAGAAAGGAAGGACATAAGCCGGGAAGATGTGGAATCGATATGGGTAGAGCTGCGTAACACTAAGGGGCAGAAGACGCTGGTGGGAGTTGTGTACAGGCCACCTAACAGTAGTAGTGAGGTCGGAGATGGTATTAAACAGGAAATTAGAAATGTGTGCAATAAAGGAACAGCAGTTATAATGGGTGACTTCAATCTACATGTAGACTGGGTGAACCAAATTGGTAAAGATGCTGAGGAAGAGGATTTCTTGGAATGTATGCGGGATGGTTTTTTGAACCAACATGTCGAGGAACCGACTAGAGAGCAGGCTATTCTGGACTGGGTTTTGAGCAATGAGGAAGGGTTAATTAGCGATCTTGTTGTGAGAGGCCCCTTGGGTAAGAGTGACCATAATATGGTGGAATTCTTCATTAACATGGAGAGTGACGTAGTTAATTCAGAAACAAAGGTTCTGAACTTAAAGAGGGGTAACTTTGAAGGTATGAGATGTGAATTAGCTAAGATAGACTGGCAAATGACACTTCAAGGATTGATGGTGGATATGCAATGGCAGGCATTTAAAGGTGCATGGATGAACTACAACAATTGTTCATCCCAGTTTGGCAAAAGAATAAATCAAGGAAGGTAGTGCACCCGTGGCTGACAAGAGAAATTAGGGATAGTATCAATTCCAAAGAAGTAGCATACAAATTAGCCAGAGAAAGTGGCTCACCTGAGGACTGGGAGAAATTCAGAGTTCAGCAGAGGAGGACAAAGGGCTTAATTAGGAAGGGGAAAAAAGATTATGAGAGAAAACTGGCAGAGAACATAAAAACGGACTGTAAAAGCTTTTATAGATATGTAAAAAGGAAAAGACTGATAAAGACAAATGTAGGTCCCCTGCAAACAGAAACAGGTGAATTGATTATGGGGAGCAAGGACATGGCAGACCAATTGAATAATTACTTTGGTTCTGTCTTCACTAAGGAGGACATAAATAATCTTCCAGAAATAGTAAGGGACAGAGGGTCCAGTGAGATGGAGGAACTGAGCGAAATACATGTTAGTAGGGAAGTGGTGTTAGGTAAATTGAAGGGATTGAAGGCAGATAAATCCCCAGGGCCAGATGGTCTGCATCCCAGAGTGCTTAAGGAAGTGGCCCAAGAAATAGTGGATGCATTAGTGATAATTTTTCAAAACTCGTTAGATTCTGGACTAGTTCCTGAGGATTGGAGGGTGGCTAATGTAACCCCACTTTTTAAAAAAGGAGGGAGAGAGAAACCGGGGAATTATAGGCCGGTTAGCCTAACGTCGGTGGTGGGGAAACTGCTGGAGTCAGTTATCAAGGATGTGATAACAGCACATTTGGAAAGCGGTGAAATGATCGGACAAAGTCAGCATGGATTTGTGAAAGGAAAATCATGTCTGACGAATCTCATAGAATTTTTTGAGGATGTAACTAGTAGAGTGGATAGGGGAGAACCAGTGGATGTGGTATATTTGGATTTTCAAAAGGCTTTTGACAAGGTCCCACACAGGAGATTAGTGTGCAAACTTAAAGCACACGGTATTGGGGGTAAGGTATTGGTGTGGGTGGAGAATTGGTTAGCAGACAGGAAGCAAAGAGTGGGAATAAACGGGACCTTTTCAGAATGGCAGGCGGTGACTAGTGGGGTACCGCAAGGCTCAGTGCTGGGACCCCAGTTGTTTACAATATATATTAATGACTTGGATGAGGGAATTAAATGCAGCATCTCCAAGTTTGCGGATGACACAAAGCTGGGTGGCAGTGTTAGCAGTGAGGAGGATGCTAAGAGGATGCAGGGTGACTTGGATAGGTTGGGTGAGTGGGCAAACTCATGGCAGATGCAATTTAATGTGGATAAATGTGAAGTTATCCACTTTGGTGGCAAAAATAGGAAAACAGATTATTATCTGAATGGTGGCCGATTAGGAAAAGGGGAGGTGCAACGAGACCTGGGTGTCATTATACACCAGTCATTGAAAGTGGGCATGCAGGTACAGCAGGCGGTGAAAAAGGCGAACGGTATGCTGGCATTTATAGCGAGAGGATTCGAGTACAGGAGCAGGGAGGTACTACTGCAGTTGTACAAGGCCTTGGTGAGACCACACCTGGAGTATTGTGTGCAGTTTTGGTCCCCTAATCTGAGGAAAGACATCTTTGCCATAGAGGGAGTACAAAGAAGGTTCACCAGATTGATTCCTGGGATGGCAGGTCTTTCATATGAAGAAAGACTGGATGAACTGGGCTTGTACTCGTTGGAATTTAGAAGATTGAGGGGGGATCTGATTGAAACGTATAAGATCCTAAAGGGATTGGACAGGCTAGATGCGGGAAGATTGTTCCCGATGTTGGGGAGGTCTAGAACGAGGGGTCACAGTTTGAGGATAGAGGGGAAGCCTTTTAGGACCGAGGTTAGGAAAAACTTCTTCACACAGAGAGTGGTGAATCTGTGGAATTCTCTGCCACAGCAAACTGTTGAGGCCAGTTCATTAGCTATGTTTAAAAGGAAGTTAGATATGGCCCTTGTGGCTACAGGGGTCAGGGGGTATGGAGGGAAGGCTGGGTTCTGAGTTGGATGATCAGCCATGATCATAATAAATGGCGGTGCAGGCTCGAAGGGCCGAATGGCCTACTCCTGCACCTATTTTCTATGTTTCTATGTTTCTATGTTTAGTGGGACATAGGAAATGGCCACAAATGGGACATAGAAACATAGAAAATAGGTGCAGGAGTAGGCCATTCGGCCCTTCGAGCCTGCACCGCCATTCAGTACGATCATGGCTGATCATCCAACTCAGAACCCTGCACCTGCCTTCTCTCCATACCCCCTGATCCCTTTAGCCACAAGGGCCATATCTAACTCCCTCTTAAATATAGCCAATGAACTGGCTCCCCCTTTATCCTCAAACTGTGACCCCTCATTCTGAACTTCCCCAACATCGGGAACAATCTTCCTTCATCTAGCCTGTCCAATCCCTTTGGAATTTTATACATTTCAATCAGATCCCCCCTCAATCTTCTAAATTCCAGAGAGTATAAGCCTAGCTGATCCAGTCTTTCATCATATGAAAGTCCTGCCATCCCAGGAATTAATCTGGTGAACCCTCTTTGTACTCCCTCTATGGCAAGAACGTCTTTCCTCAGATTAAGTGACCAAAACTGCACACAATACTCCAGGTGTGGTCTCACCAAGGCCTTGTACAACTGCAGTAGTACCTCCCTGCTCCTGTACTCGAATCCTCTCGCTATAAATGCCATGGGACTATCTCCAGTGGGCCAGCACCTTACAAAGTTTCAGCACTACATCCTTGCTTATATACTCTAGTCCTTTCAAAATGAAGCGTCATATTGCATTTGATTTCCTCATTACCAACTCAAGCTGCAAGTTACCCTGAAGGGAATCCTGAACCGGGATTCCCAAGGCCCTTTGCATTTCTGAGTGCTGGTACTGCTGTGACTTCCCACTTCGGATCAGCATTGTCACTTGCTGTCAAAGGATGTGGCGTTTGCTGGCTGAGCCAGTATTTAATTGCCCAATCCTCGCTGCCTTTGAGAAGGTGGTGGTCAGCTTCCTTCCTGAATCACTGCAGTCCTTGAGGTGTGGGCACACTCACAGAGCTGCAAGGGAGAAAGTTTAGAATTTTTACCCAGCAACGTGGTCTTGCGGGCTGCCCCACATCCTTAGGTTGTAAAACACAGAACATTACAGCACAGCCATTTGGCACAACGTGCTGTGCTGAACTTTAGAGTCATAGACTCATAGAATGATAGAAAAGTACAGCAGACAAACAGACCTTACAGCCCGTCTAGTTAGTGCCGAACCATTTAAACTGCCTGCTCTCATCAACCTGCACTGAGATCATAGCTCTCCATATCCTGCCATCCATGTACCTATCCAAACTTATCTTAACTGTTGAAATCAAGCTTTCATGCATCGTGTGTGCTGGCAGCTCATTCCACACTCTCACAGCCTCTGAGTGAAGAAGTTTCCCCTCATGTTAACCATATAACCATATGACAATTCAGCACGGAAACCGGCCATCTCGGCCCTTCTAATCCGTGCCGAACTTTACTCTCACCTAGTCCCACCGACCTGCAATCGGCCCATAACCCTCCATTCCTTTCCTGTCCATATATCTATCCAATTTAACTTTAAACGACAACATCGAACCTGCCTCAACCACTTCTGCTGGAAGATCATTCCACACAGCTACCACTCTGAGTAAAGAAGTTCCCCCTGATGTTACCCCTAAACTTTTCCCCTTTAACTCTCAACTCATGTCCTCTTGTTTGAATCTTCCCCACTCTCAATGGAAAAAGCCTATCCACGTCAACTCTATCAATCCCCCTCATAATTTTAAACACCTCTATCAAGTCCCCCCTCAACCTTCTATGCTCCAAAGAATAAAGAACTAACTTGTTCAACCTTTGTCTGTAACTTAGGAGATGAAACCCAGGCAACATTTTAGTAAACCCCCTCTGTATTCTGTCAATTTTATTGACATCTTTCCTATAATTTGGTGACCAGAACTGGACACAATACTCCAAATTTGGCCTTACCAATGCCCTATACAATTTCAACATTACATTCCAACTCCTATACTCAATGCTCTGATTAATAAATGCCAGCATACCAAAAACTTTCTTCACCACCCTATCCACATGAGATTCTACCTTCAGGGAACTATGCACCATTATTCCTAGATCCCTCTGTTCTACAGCATTCTTCAATGCCCTACCATTTACCATGTATGTCCTATTTTGATTAGTCCTACCAAAATGTAGCACCCCACATTTTTCAGCATTAAACTCCATCTGCCATCTTTCAACCCACTCTTCCAACTGGCCTAAATCTCTCTGCAAGCTTTGGAAACCTACCTCATCATCCACAATGCCACCTATCTTAATATCATCTGCATACTTACTAATCCAATTTACCATCCCATCCTCCAGATCATTAATATATATGACAAACAACATTGGACCCAGTACAGATCCCTGAGGCACACCACTATACACCATCCTCCAATCTGACACAGAGTTATCCACCACTACTCTCTGGCATCTCCCATCTAGCCACTGCTGAATCCATTTTATACTTCCATATTAATGCCTAACAATTGAACCTTCCTAACTAACCTTCCATGTGGAACCTTGTCAAAGGCCTTACTGAAGTTCATATAGACAACATCCACTGCTTTACCCTCGTCAACTTTCTTAGTAACCTCATCAAAAAATTCAATAAGATTTGTCAAACATGACCTTCCATGCATAAATCCATGTTGACTGTTCCTAATCAGACCCTGTCTATCCAGATAATTATATATACCATCTCTAAGAATACTTTCCATCAATTTATCCACCACTGACATCAAACTCACAGGCCGATAATTGCCAGGTTTACTCTTAGTACCCTTTTTAAACAATGGAACCACATGAGCAATACGCCAATCCTCCAGCACCATCCCCATTTCTAATGACATTTGAAATATTTCTGTCAGAGCCCCTGCTATTTCTACACTAACTTCCCTCAAGGTCCTAGGGAATATCTTGTCCGGACCCAGAGACTTATCCACTTTTATATTCCTTAAAAGCCCTAGTACTTCCTCTTCTTTAATTGTCATACTTTCCATAACTACCCTTCTCATTTCCTTTACCTTACACAATTCAATATCCTTCTCCTTAGTGAATACCGAAGAAAAGAAATTGTTCAAAATCTCCCCCATCTCTTTTGGCTCCGCACATAGCCGTCCACTTAAACTCTTCTCCTTTCACCCTTAGTCCATGATCTATAGTTGTAGTCCCACCCAACCTCAGTGGAAAAAGCCTGAATGCATTTACCCTATCTATGCTCCCTATGATTTTGTATAACCTACTCTTAGATCAATCTAACACTTCCATCCTACGTAGCCCACTATTTTTCTATCATCCATCTAAGATTTCTTAAATGCCCTTAATGTATCTGCCTGTGATCTTGTGTTGGTTGTTAATATAAATGCTTTTCACTGCATGTTTTGAAGTATCTGTGATAAATAAATTAATCTGAATCTAAATTAGAGATAAATAGAAACCCAACCCCATCTATGCTGACCAAGGTGCCCACCTAACCTAATGCCATTTATCCATGTTTGGTGCATATCTCTCTAAACCAAGGGTTCCCAACCCAGGGCCCATGAACCTCATGCTTAATGGCATTCGTCTATGGCATAAAAAAGGTTGGGAACCCCTGCTCTAAACCTTTCCCATCTGTGTACTTTTAAATGTTGCCATTTACCTGCTTCAACTATTGTCTCTCGCAGCGAGGTCCACATACGCAACACTGTGTGTGTGAATAAGTTGCCCATCAGGTCACTGTTAAGTCTTTCCCCTCTTCCCTAGGCCACTTGTTCATGGATTGTTTTCACTGGGGGAAGAAAAAGATCGTGTGCATCTCTGCATGTTTAAAGATACAGCATGGAATGGGTCCTTCTGGCCCAAGAGCCCCCACCACACAGCAACCCACCTATTTAACCCTAGCCTAATCACAGGACAATTTACAATGACCAATTAACCTGTTAACCTTCACGTCTTTGGATTGTGTGAGGTAACTAGAGCACCCGGACCAAACCACATGTTCACCAGGGATGGGGAAGGGG
The DNA here is from genome assembly GCF_963921235.1 of Mobula hypostoma. Lineage (NCBI taxonomy): Eukaryota > Metazoa > Chordata > Chondrichthyes > Myliobatiformes > Myliobatidae > Mobula > Mobula hypostoma. The sequence goes on from NC_086100.1 coordinate 192,084,920, forward strand.
GGAATTGAACTCCGAAACGTAGTGTCGCTAACCATGACACCACCGGGGAGCCTCATTTATCTTTTTGATATCTATGCACAGTGTACAAGACAAGCTTTCCACTGTATCTTGGTACATGTGACAATAATAAACCCATACCAAAGTCAGAGTAAATTGATGATCAAAGTACGTATATGTGACCATATACAACCTTGAGTTTCATTTTCTTGCAGGCATTTACAAGAAAATAAAGAAATACAATAGTATTTATGAAAAATTATGCATAAATACAGGCTGACAAACAGCCAATGTGCAAAAGAAAGCAAATTATACAAATAATTTAAAAAAAAAACACTGAAAACATGAGGTTTAGAATCCTTCAAATTGAGCTTGCATGTTGTGGAATGAGTTCAGAGTTGATGTAAGAGGTTATCCATGCTGATTCAGGAGCCTGATGGTTGTAGGGTAATAACTATTCCAATATCAATACCCCTCATAATTTTACACACCTTAATAAAAAAAAAACTCATTTTCCTATGTTAGAAGAAATGAAGTCCCAACCTGCTCAACCTCTCTCCATAGCTCAGGCTCTTGTGGGTGTTTTGGCAGCTTTTTTTTCCCAGAGCATTGAAACATCACTCTATTATATAGCAGCTTGAGATCCATTTTATACAGATTGCATAGCTCCTATTGGTTGAATCTTAGCAAATGAGAATGGGAAAAGTTTATTACCTCATCAGAAGGAGGTTCCTCTGACTGCAGCTCCCGTTCAGTGCCAGGCGATCAGGTTCAGTCCTGACCTCCAATATTGCCTGCATGGAGCTGCCTGCAAATACCTGCCAGAAAATGAATCTCAGGCTAGTATATGGTGACATATACATAATGTATATCAACAGGACTTGTCAGTTGGAATCTTATTCGAGGGACTGAGTACAAAAATCCAGCATTGGGTGGCATTAAATCTGTATAAAATGAATTGAAATCTGATCTTCATATTCTGTGTAGAACTAAATATTTTGTGACATGCTAGCCTTCCTTTAGTTGTTTCATTTCTTAGATCAGATCTAGAAGGTTGTGGAAGAGATTGGGAGCCTTTCTCAGGTGAAGGTCAATCCCTCAACCATAAGACCATAATTGTATAAGATATAGGAGCAGAATGAGGCCATTTGGCCCATCGAGACTGTTCCACCATTTCATCATGGCTGATCTATTTCTCTCACAGCCCCAATCTCCTGACTTCTCCCCGAATTCGTTCATGCCCTGACTAATCAAGAATTTATCAACCTCTTCCTTAAACATAGCAAATGACTTGGTCTCCTCAGTTGCCTGTGGTAATGAATTGCACAGATTGACCACTCTCTGGCTAAAGAAATTCCTCCTCATCTCTGTCCTAAATGGACGTCCCTGTATTCTGAGGTGGTGTCCTCTGGTCTTAGACTCCCCCACCATAGGAAACATCCTCTCCAAATGTACTCTACCAATATCACTAGGGCAGTAAAAGAAAATAAAAGAAACTGCAGATCATAAACATAGAACAGAGAACAGTGTAACACAGTACAGGTACCTTCGGTCCACAGTGAGGTGCTCAAAGTTGAAAGTAAAATTTATGATCAGAGTACATACATGTCACCACATACAACCCTGAGATTCTTTTTCTGCTGACCTTTTCACCTGTGCTTGGCTCAGTCTGACCCTTCCCTCCTACATAGCCCTCCATTTTCCTGTCATCTATGAGTCTATGTAAGAGTTTCTTAAATGTCCTTAATGTATCTACCTCTACCATCACCTCTGGCAGCACAGACCATGCACCCACCACTCTGTGTAGGAAGTTCTTACTTCTAACGTGCCGCCTATACTTTACTCCAGTCACATTAAAAGTATGTCCCCTCATATTAACCTTTCCACTCTGGGAGAACAGCTATGGCTGTGCACTCCATCTATGCCTCTTACCATCGTGTACACCTCTATCAAGTCACCTCTCATCTTCCTTCGCTCCAAAGAGAAAAGCCTTGGCTTGCTCAACCTATCCTCATGACATGCCCTCTAATCCAGGCAGCATCCTGGTAAATTTTGTCAGCAACCCCTCTATAAATATTCCACAAACTTCCTATCATGAGATGACCAGAGCTGAACAGAAGAACGGCCTAAACCGGGTTTTATAGAGCTGCAATATTACATCATGGCTCTTGAACCAATTCCCCAACTATGCCTTCTGAAGCACTCTATCAACTTGCATAGCAACTTTGAGGGATCCATGGACATGGATCCCAAGATCCTTCTGTTCCTCCGCACTGCTGACAATCCTGCCATTAACCCTGTACTCTGCCTTCAAGTGTATCATTCACACGCTTCAGGACTGAACACCATCAGCAACTTCTCAGGCCTATCAATGTCCTGTTACAACTTTCTACACTATCCACAACATCATCAACTTTTGTGTCATCTACAGACTTACTAACCCACCTCTTCAACTACAGTACTGTGCAAGTCTTAGGCACATCAGTATAGCTAAGGTGCCTAAGACTTTTTGCACAATCCTGTAGTAATTTTATGTATTGCACTGTAATGCTGCTGTAAAAATAAATCATGACATATGTGAGTGATGAAAAATCTGATTCTGATCTGGGTCTCTATCATGGATTGAGAGTGGGAAGGGGGCAGGGAGAGTGATTTCATGGTTGAGAAAAGGGGAAGGGAGAGGGGAGGGAGTGGGAAGCACCAGAGAGACATTCTGTAATGATCAATATACCAATTGTTTGGAATCAAATGACCTTGCCTGGCATCTCAGGTCTAGGTGTGTCTGCACCCATGTCATCCCATGCCCCTGGCACTTATCTGCCACCTGTCCCACACCCCTCTCCTGGCACTCCACCCTCATCATCCACTTTTATCCTTTGCTCCTACCAGACTACAAACTTGCTTTTTGCTCCATGTTGACAAATACAGTACTGTGCAAAACTCTAAGGCACCCTAGCTATATATATGTTCCTCAGACTTTGCATAGTACTGTAAGTCATAAAAATCATGAAGAGAAGAACTCCCAGAACAGATTCCAAATCCTAAATCTAAAGTAAAAGCAGAAAATGTGGAAGACAATAAACAGATTGGGCAGTATCAGTAGCAGGAGAAACAGAGTTAATAGACAATAGACAATAGACAATAGGTGCAGAAGTAGACCATTCGGCCCTTCGAGCCTGCACCGCCATTCTGAGATCATGGCTGATCATCTACTATCAATACCCGGTTCCTGCCTTGTCCCCATAACCCTTGATTCCCCTATCCATAAGATACCTATCTAGCTCCTTCTTGAAAGCATCCAGAGAATTGGCCTCCACTGCCTTCTGAGGCAGCGCGTTCCACACCTCCACAACTCTCTAGGAGAAGAAGTTCCTCTTCAACTCTGTCCTAAATGACCTACCCCTTATTCTTAAACCATGCCCTCTGGTACTGGACTCTCCCAGCATCTGGAACATATTTCCTGCCTCTATCTTGTCCAATCCCTTAATAATCTTATATGTCTCAATCAGATGCCCCCTCAATCTCCTTAATTCCAGCGTGTACAAGCCCAGTCTCTCTAACCTCTCTGCGTAAGACAGTCCGGACATCCCAGGAATTAACCTAGTGAACCTACGCTGCACCTCCTCCACAGCCAGAATGTCCTTCCTTAACCCTGGAGACCAAAACTGCATACAATACTCCAGGTGTGGTCTCACCAGGGCCCTGTACAAATGCAAAAGGATTTCCTTGCTCTTGTACTCAATTCCCTTTGTAATAAAGGCCAACATTCCATTAGCCTTCTTCACTGCCTGCTGCACTTGCTCATTCACCTTCAGAGACTGATGAACAAGTACTCCTAGATCTCTTTGTATTTCTCCCTTACCTAACTCCACACTGTTCAGATAATAATCTCCCTTCCTGTTCTTGCTCCCAAAGTGAATAACCTCACACTTATTCACATTAAACGCCATCTGCCAAGTTTCTACCCACTCACCCAGCCTATCCAAGTCACCTTGAATTCTCCTAACATCCTCATCACATGTCACACTGCCACCCAGCTTAGTATCATCAGCAAACTTGCTGATGTTATTCACAATGCCTTCCTCTAAATCATTGATGTAAATCGTAAATAGCTGTGGTCCCAATACCGAGCCCCGTGGCACCCCACTAGTCACCACCTGCCATTCTGAGAAACACCCATTCACTGCTACCCTTTGCTTTCTATCTGCCAACCAGTTTTCTATCCATGTCAATATCCTCCCCCCAATGCCATGAGCTCTGATTTTACCCACCAATCTCCTATGTGGTACCTTATCAAATGCCTTCTGAAAGTCAAGGTACACCACATCCACTGGATCTCCCGCATCTATCTTCCTGGTTACATCCTCGAAAAACTCCAATAGATTAGTCAAGCATGATTTGCCCTTGGTAAATCCATGCTGGCTCGGCCCAATCCTATCACTGCTATCAAGATATGTCGCTATTTCATCTTTAATAATGGACTCTAGCATCTTCCCCACTACTGATGTTAGGCTAACAGGGCGATAGTTCTCTGTTTTCTCCCTCCCTCCTTTCTTAAAAAGTGGGATAACATTAGCCATTCGCCAATCCTCAGGAACTGATCCTGAATCTAAGGAACATTGGAAAATGATCACCAATGCATTCGCAATTTCCAGAGCCACCTCCTTTAGTACCCTAGGATGCAGACCATCTGGACCTGGGGATTTGTTAACCTTCAGTCCCATCAGTCTACTCATCACCATTTCCTTCTTAATGGTTCAAACTAAGATGCCTCATCTGAAATTCTCACTAAGGTTCTCTGTTAAATTTCTCCACATATGCTACCTGATCTCTTGAATATTTACAGTATTTTCTGTTTGTTTTATCATTGTTAGAGATATTGCTTTATCACCATCCAATTGGTAATATTTATGAATGCGTTAGATAGACACCAGAATCTTCTAGATTTGATCCAAGAACACAGACAGTTAAAGGAAGGCTAACAAGTCACCATAAGAGATAGGAGCAGAATTGGGCCACTTGCCCATTGAGTCTACACTGCCATTCCATCATGGCTAATTTATTATCCCTCTCTACCCCTTTCTCTTGCCTTCCACCCATAACCTTTGATGCCCTGACTAATTATGAACCTATCAGCCTCTATTTTAAATATATCCAATGACTTTGCCTCCACAGCCATCTGTGGCAATGAATTCCACAGATTCACCACCTTCTAGTTGAAAAAAATTCCTCCTCATCTCTCTTCTAAAGGAACATTCTTGTATTCTGAGGCTGTGCCCTCTGGTCCTAGACTCCTCCACTATAGGAAACATCCTCTCCATGTCCACTCTATCTAGTCCTTGCACTATTCAATAGGTTTGAATGAGATCTCTCCTCGTTCTTTTAAACTCAACGTGATTAAAGCCCAGAACCATCAAATGCTCCTCACCAAATATTTAATTGTATGCTTTTGCTTCCTGAGTTGCCTCAGAGAATATGTAGATCAGACTTCAATTTGTTTTAAACCAAATTTTTGTTTGCTTTGTAAAGGATCTTTATTTTTAAATCTTTTCCCAACGTTTTTCAGAGAGTAAATTTTATCTCTGCAAACAGCATTTCAGATTCCAATCTCTTTGTGTCTTCTTGCTGAATCATGACTCTTTGTCACAATCTATGCAGTACTTGAAGGCTTCAAAATTACTCTGTGATCTCTTAATGAGTTTGCAAAATCTTTCTAATCACCATTATCAAAGGCATTAAATCAGTGTCAATCTAACGGGTTAATGACTTAATTAAAGTTGCAATCAGAGGAATTTTTTCCCCACTCTGTGCATCCCCTCACAATTAAACTAATTTCCATCCCATACTATTTTATGTTTCTCTCTCTCTTTCTCTCTTCTCTCCACTACTGTTCTTCTTCTCTCCCTCTCCACTCTCTCTCTCTCTCTCTCTCTCTCTGCCTCAGAAGGCAGTGGAGGCCAATTCTCTGGATTCTTTCAAGAAAGAGTTAGATAGAGCTCTTAAAGATAGTGGAGTGAAGGGATATGGGGAGAAGGCAGGAAGGATACTGATTGTGGATGATCAGCCATGATGACAGTGAATGGTGGTGCTGGCTCGAAGGGCTGAATGGCCTACTTCTGCACCTATTGTCTATTCTCTCTCTCTCTCTTTCTCTCTTTCTCTCTTTCTCTCTTTCTCTCTCTCTCTTCTCTCCACTACTGTTCTTCTTCTCTCCCTCTCCACTCTTTCTCTCTCTCCCCACTTCTTTCACTCAAGTTCAAGTTCAAGTTTAATTGTCATTCAACTGTACGTGAGTACCCATGAATACTGTCAAATAGCGTTTCTCTAGGTTCAAAGTGCAAAACATAGTACCAACAGTTATACCCAGCACAAGACATGTATGGCACATATAAGCTGCCAGTAAAACATACAGTCACACTAAAAAATATATGATAGCCCAAGTACCTGAGTGACATGTCCTATAACCTGATGTTGCAGGGGTGTTATCAGCAAGAACAAGCAGTTCTCAGCGGTCCGCAGACAAACGTATGCACTCAGTCGCTTCTCTGAGTAACTGAGGTCAAACACACCACATGGCATCGTGGTTTAGAGGGTCGAGAGTGAACAAATCAGAAGAGTTGGATATTCACTCTTGTGAATAGCTACACACTGCACATGTTCCTCTCTACATCAACAGTTCTTCATCAGTGAGAGATTTAAAGATTCAAGGTACATTTGTTATCAGAGTATTTATGCAGTATACAACCCTGAGATTTGTCTTCCTGCAAAAAGGCACAAAACAAAGAAATTCTATGGAACCCATTCAAGGAAAACCTCAAACACCTAACGCACAAAAAAAAACAAATCGTGCAGTGGCAAAAAAATGAATGAATAACACCCAGAATATTAAATATCAAACTGCAGAGCCTTAGTTCATTTCAGTTCAATTTAGTGACATTTGTTGACTGCTGGCCTTAGAGCCAGTCTGCCCCAATCAAAATCACACAAAATGGCAATAAAAAAAGGAGGAACCAGAGACCAGAAACACCATAAGATATAGGAGCAGAATTAGGTCATTTGGCCCATCGCATTTGCTCTGCCATTTCACCACGGCTGATCCATTTCCATCTTATCCCCAATCTCCTGTCTCTTCCCCCTTTCCCTTCACGTGCTGACTAATCAAGGATCTATCAACTTCTGCCTGAAAGATAGCAAACAACTTTGCCTACACAGCCACCTGTTCGAGCAACAAAGTCCACAGATTCACCACCCTCCTGCTAAAGAGGTTCTTTCTCATCTCTGTTCTAAATGGATGTTCCTGTATTCTGAGGCTGTATTCTGGACTTTGTTATGTACCCCGTAACGGGTTAAGGAACCAGCAGAAATGGAACACATCTGGAGTCTGGTTTTGCTGTTAACTAATGCTATTTTATTAGTGACTACATAATAAAGTAACATAAAACCAGATAAATCAAACAGGTTAGCAGAGAATATGCATATATATATATATATATATAGGGGTGGAAATACAAAACCCAAACTTCTTCAAGCTTAGGTGACAATTGATACAGTCTTACGATGGTAGGTAAACAAAGTCAGTTTAGTTCCTGTTATTGACTTGAGTAGAATTGAGGAGAGAGAGAGGTGTTTTTTGTCCTCGTAACCCGATGCCGTCGATTCTTCCCATTGTCCTCCGAAACTTCTAAGTTAACCAAACTTGACCAACTTAAGAGCGCCGTCTTCAACTGATAATCTACCAACCCAGGCGAAGGTTAGACACACTGGTAGACGCCACAGGGTCGATCTTTCACGCATTAATAATCACAGTTCGATTCCTCTCAATCGATCCTCAGTCCCACACTCATGGGCACCTGAAAAGGATAGTGGTAACTTCACCACACTTTAGTGCATCTGCGTGTCCTGTGAAACAAGCAACTACGCTGGTTTAAATACTGTTGTGCTGAACACCAGCTGTCCATCAAGTAGCTCCCCCCTTCTCTCTCTGTAGGAACTCAGAAGCTGGCAGTGTCCTTGCAGAAATCCCAAACAAACTGAGAGCAGTCTTCACCCCTCTCTCTGTTTGTGTTGTACAGCTGCACGCTCTCTCTCTCTTTTTAAAGGCACAGTCCATAATGAATACCTCAGGACATCGTCACAACTTAGACTCTCCCACCATAGGAAGCATCTTCTCCACATCTACTCTATTGAGGCCTTTCAATACTCAATAAGTTTCAATGTGATCCCTTCCCCCCTTCAATCTTCTGAATTCCAGTGAGTACAGGCCCTGAGCCATCAAATGCTTCTAATATGATAGGCCTTTCAATCCTGGAATCATTTTTGTGAACCTCCTTTGAACCTTCTCCAATTCTTTCTTCCACGTCCTTTCTTAGATAACTGCTCACGATACTCCAAGTGAGGCCTCACCATTGCCTTATAAGGCCTCAACATTACACCTTTGCTTTTATAACGTAGACTGCAGAGTTCTCTGAAAATGGGTCCAATCCACGAACTGCGCTGATCAAACTTGGCCCGAGGTCCAAGACTCCTGCACCCTCCTCTGGCAGCAGCATGAGCGAGAGGGCCGCAGGAAGAGTAAGGCTCTGAGAAACAAATGCAGGGAATTGTGTACACAGCTTCCCTTCCATGGACTTTGTCTGTATTCAAGTTCCTATGAGTGAACATGATCAACAGTCTCCCATGGTCTAACTATGTAGATGCCACAGCCAAGAAAGCACACCAATGCTAATACTTTCATAAGACCATGAGTAATAGGAGCAGGAGTCGGCCATCTGGCCTGTCGAGCCTGCTCCGCCATTCAATAAGATCGTGGCTGATCTGGCCATGGACTCATCTCCACCTACCTGCCTTTTCCCCATATCCCTTAATTCCCCTACTATGCAAAAATCTGTCCAACCTTGTCTTAAATATATTTACTGAGGTGGCCTCCACTGCTTCATTGGGCAGAGAATTCCACAGATTCACCACTCTCTGGGAAAAGCAGTTCCTCCTCATCTCTGTCCTAAATCTACTCCCCCGAATCTTGAGGCTAGGTCCCCTAGTTCTAATCTCACCTACTAGTGGAAACAACTTCCCTGCCTCTATCTTATCTAATAATTTTATATGTTGATACAAGATCTCTCTCATTCTTCTCAGGAGGCTACCACACTTCACACAGTAGGAGCCTCCAAAAAGTAGCAAAACCATGTTGCATGGTTCTAGGGGGCCTGAGTTACGGACAGAGGTTAGCCACACTGGCTCTTTATCCTCTGGAAAATAGGAGAATGAGGGGTAAACTCACTGAAGTTTATTGAATCATGCGGGGAATGGATAAGCTGAATGGTTATAATCTTTACCCCAGGATTGGGGAGTCCAAGACAAGAGGGCATAGTTGCAAAGTAAGGTGGGAGAGATTTAAAAGAGATCTGAGATGTAATTTCTTTTACACAGAGTACCTGGAATGAGCTGCCAGAGGAACTGGTTGGGGTGGGTAAGACTACAACATTTAAGAGGATTTCAGTCACCCACCACCTATTCTCTTTCACAAAATAGTATCACAAGTTTCTTTAAGTCCTCCTAATGGAGCAGTTTTGGCCGTGATCGCCCACATCAATATGACACGGCACGTATTGTGGATGAATAGACCAGCTTGCCCTACTTCAATATCTCAGGATAAAGCTTTGGCCAATTAGGACTGAGATAAATGGGCATTTCTTCATCCAGGGTTGTAGAATGCACATCCAAGAGTATTAAGTATGTTCAATATTAAAATCAATGAATGCTTAGGCAGGTTTGATCAAAGAGAAAATGGATAGGAAAGGTTTAGAACAGGGGTTCCCAACCTAGGCACTACGGTGACAGACCCCTTGGTTAATGGCTTGGGTCCATGGCATAAAGGAGGCTGGGAACCCCTAGTTTAGAGGGATTTAGGTCAATCACAGGCAGATAGGATGAACTCAAGTGTGCATCTTGGTCGGCGTGGATGGGTTGGGTTGAAGGGCCTGTTTCCTTGAGGTATAATTCTAGGAGTTAACAGGGAATCAGAAGAAACAACACGGCGGGGAAGGAGGAGCAGTGGGAGGTGCTTTGGGGTTCTAACGTTTAACTGTCACTCATTCTTTGGGGCACTCCTCTGTTTTCCTGGTTGTTTGCGCAGAAAAAGAATTTCAGGATGACTATTGTATACATATCTCTGACATTAAATGTACCTATTGAATCAGGCCTTTGGCCCATCTAAGAGCATAAGATATAGCAGCAAAACTAGGCTATTTGACCCATTGAGTCTGCTCTGTCCAATGACTAGGCCTCCACAACTGCTTCTGGCAAAGAATTCCACAAATTCACCACTCTCTCTTTAGTCTGTGTTGAACTGTTACCCTGCCTATGGTGTCAGTAATGAAATTATTAAATTTTGGAGCAAGTTTGAGGCATTTTTCTGACCTACTTTTGTTTCATTTTACTGTGCCAGATAGACAAGGCAGTGATTTCAACAATGTCACGTTCTCTTCCACCTTCAGCTGAAGCAATGTGCTCAATTCTAGAACATGGGACAGTTCAGCCCCACGTCAAGCTCTTTCAGTGTTGTGCCGAACTAATTAAATTGGTAATCAAACACCTCACTAAACTTATTCTTTCTGCCTACACAGCATCCATATCCCTCCCCCCCCCACCCCCGCCACCATTCTCTGCCTCACCTAAGAGTCTCTGTAGTATTTGTCTGTATCACCAACTCCTGGCAGCACATTCCAGGCACCTGCCAGTAGCTCCACTTTCAACTTAAACCCCTCACCCTCCAGCATTAGACACTTGGACACTGGGAATGCGATGCCAGGTGTCTATCTATGACTCTCGCAATCCCTATAGGCCTCAATCGGATCTCCTCTCAGCCTCCGCTCCTCCACACAAAACAACCCAAGTCTGACCAACCACTCCCGGCGGCACACACCCATAAATCAATCCAGCCAGCCAAAGGTTAGGTTAGCCTTACTGATTTTGCATCAGGTCAAATCAGTGAAGACTGCGCTGGGCAAGTGCCTGAGTGTCGCCGCTCTTCCAGCTTGTTAGTAAATGCGAACAAAGTCACTGAGAGACAGTGAAACCAGTGGATATAGAAGTGCCTCATTCAGCATTCGAGAAACTCATGGAAGAAGAGGCCTGCTTGACCCAATGTTACCTGACATTCTCATTCCCTAAAGATCAAAGGTAACAGCAGGACAATTCTATAGTTACAAAGCTTCCTTTGAATTACGTATAGTTTTCATACACCTCCTTCTGCGCACACGCACTCTAGACACCCAAAATGAATGTTAATCCCCCTACTGACTCCAGGCCGCATTTATGCATATGCATTTTAAATTCAATCTGCAAACCACATTCAAATCTGAAGATTGGCTGCTGGTGATATTAATATTTGCTATATACCCAAGAGGCTCCATATGTCACTACTACAAGGCGTGACGACCCTGCCTTACACGAGTCCCGGGCTCAGCCGACTCCGGCTGACACTACCTGGTACGGGCCCCTATCCAGGGTTCCGGATCCCACTGCCTTGTGGGTATCTTTGGGAGAAGAGAAGGCTAAGGAGTATACCCTACACAAATCTGGAGTGGAGCCCCTAGGGCGGTTGGATGACATATCACGTCACCTCCTGGCAGCTCCTGCAGCCAAGCTGATGCCAAATGTACTGCTTCACATTCCTTTGGACCACATCCACGAGGCCGAGAGGGGGATCTTGATGGCTGGGCAGCCCAGGATCGCCATATTCATCGCCCAGGTCTGCGCCCCAAGGTGCGCATCCATTGTCTACTTATACAGACAGAGCCATTAAAATAATTAACATACCCTAACCTCAGAACAGGCACCAACATAACATGCCCACAACTTACTAACCCTAACCGTGCATCTTTGGAATGTGGGAGGAAACCGGAGCACCTGGAGGAAACCCCCATGTTTATGAGGAGAATGTTTAAAATCCTTACAGGCAGTGGCAGGAATCTTATAGCTGGCTGCTGTAAAGTGTTGTGCTAACCACTATGCTACTGTGCCTCCCAGCTTCCCAGTAAACTGCTTCTGCGTTTCTGAAGGGAACAACTTATGAGGAAGACTGCGAGAGCTGGAAATGAGGTCAGCTAACAGACTGGCAATAGATGATAATGGTGTCATTTGAGCTTGTTAGGTTTAATCTTAGATCACAATCTAAACTAAATTACACTGGAGTGTGTCCAGGGATCATTAATATCTCCGTATTGACGGGAAGAGAGTAAAACTGAGCAAATAGGATTCAGACCAAAACATGTAAAAATGTGCTGATCTGATGATCAAGCAGATGACACAGCAGCGTCTCCACTTCCTGGGAGGATTGAGGCAAGCGAGGCCCCCCCCCCACCACCCCCCCATCTTAACTGCACTTTATGAGAGCACCATTGAGAGTGTTCTGACAAATTGCATCTCCATCAGGCACGCGAGCAGCTGAGTATTGGACCTGAAGTCCCTACAAAGGGCTGTGAGGACAGCTGAGAGGAACTCAGGGGTCTCCCTGCCATCCATTGGGCACATTTATCAGGAGCGCGGCCTACGCAGGGCCCTTAGTATTATCAAGGATCCCACCCATCCATCCAGCATCCTCTTTGACTTTCTACCATCAGGCAGGAGACTCCAGTGCATAAAGATAAGAACGGTCAGGATGGGAAACAGTTTCTTCCCTCAGGCCATTAGGCTTCTGAACTCCCTGCCGCATCACACTCAAACTGTCACTGGCTAGTCTGATCTGTACCTTAGAATATTTAATTTATGCTCTTTAGTTTGTTTATTTATGTGTAATCCATCTGTAGATTTCATCATTTTACCACTGTGCTTTACACTCTAGCTCAGAGAAACATTGCAAACACAAGGAAACCTGCAGATGCTGGAATTTCAAGCAACGCACACCAAAGTTGCTGGTGAACGCAGCAGACCAGGCAGCATCTCTAGGAAGAGGTACAGTCGATGTTTCAGGCCGAGACCCTTCGTCAGGACTAACTGAAAGAAGAAATAGTGAGAGATTTAAAAGTGGGAGGGGGAGGGGGAGATCCAAAATGATAGGAGAAGACAGGAGGGGGAGGGATGGAGCCAAGAGCTGGACAGTTGATTGGCAAAAGGGATATGAGAGGATCATGGGATGGGAGGCCCAGGGAGAAGGAAAAGGGGGAGGGGGGAAAAAGCCCAGAGGATGGGCAAGGGGTATAGTGAGAGGGACAGAGGGAGAAAAAGGAGAGAGAGAATAAGAATGTGTGTATATAAATAAATAACGGATGGGGTATGAGGGGGAGGTCCGCCAGGGAAAGCAGGATCTCCCAGTGGCCACACATTTTAATTCCACGTCCCATTCCCATTCTGATATGTCTATCCACGGCCCCCTCTACTGTAAAGATGAAGCCACACTCAGGTTGGAGGAACAACACCTTATATTCCGTCTGGGTGGCCTCCAACCTGATGGCATGAAAATTGACTTCTCAAACTTCCACTAATGCCCCACCTCCCCGTCGTACCCCATCCATTATTTATTTATTTATATACACACATTCTTATTCTCTCTCGCCTTTTTCTCTCTCTGTCCCTCTCACTATACACCTTGCCCATCTCTGGGCTTTTCTCCCCCCCCCCCTTTTCCTTCTCCCTGGGCCTCCTATCCCATGATCCTCTCATATCCCTTTTGCCAATCAACTGTCCAGCTCTTGGCTCCATCCCTCCCCCTCCTGTCTTCTCCTATCATTTTGGATCTCCCCCTCCCCCTCCCACTTTCAAATCTCTCACTATCTCTTCTTTCAGTTAGTCCTGACGAAGGGTCTCGGCCCGAAGCGTCGACTGTACCTCTTCCTAGAGATGCTGCCTGGCCTGCTGTGTTCACCAGCAACTTTTATGTGTGTTGTCAGAGAAACATTGGCTTGTTTGATGGTATACATGTACATAGTTAAATGACAATACACTTGACTCTACTTAAAGAAGATTCAAATACCTTGTTACTTTAAACAAAATATGTTTAACTTTTAAAAAAATTTAGATCCATGTTTGTTGGTGCCATGGTAACGTAGCTGATAGTGCGACGATATCACATCTCAGGGTGTTCCGGAATTCAGATTTCAATTCCGGCACCATCCGGAAGGAGTCTGTACGTTATTCCCGTGAACAGCATGGGTTTTCTCCGGGTGCTGTGGTTTCCTCCCACAGTCCAAAGACGTACCGGTTGGTAGGTTAATTGGTCATTGTAAATTGTCTTCTTAAAATTAGGCTGGTGTTAAAATACATGGGTTGCTGGGTGGTGTGTTTCATTGGACCGGACGGGTCTGTGCATTTCTAGATAAATAAATGTTTAAGGCGGAAGTATAAAAACATGATTAACAAACACTTAAGAGAGTAGCAGACATCTGCTGTAGAGACTCAGTGAGTCAAGCGACATCTGCGTGGGAGAGAAAGGAATTACATTTGGTAAATTGGTTTATTATTGTCACATGTACTGAGATACAGTGAAAAGCTTTATTTTGTACGTCATCCATACAGATCGTTTTAGTGCCACTGTGCATTGAGATACAAACACGTGAAAACAACAATGCAGAATGAAGTGTTACGTTGAGGGAATGCAAGAAGGTGCAAGGTCATAAAGGGGTATGTTACGTTAGGGGTCATCTTATTGTATTAGGCAGCGGTCCCCAACCACCGGGCCGTAAAGCAAGTGCTACCGAGCCGCGAGGAAACGATATGATTTGGCAATATGAGTCAGCTGCACCTTTCCTCATTCCCTGTCACGCCCACTGTTGAGCTTGAACGCACGCGAGGTCATTACCCCCGTGTCATCCATGTCAGCGCGGGAAGAAGATCAATTCCTCGAGCTTGCAAATGACGGCGGGCTGAAAAGTATGTTTGACATAACATCTCTGCCAACATTCTGGATCAAAGTCAAGGCTAAATATCCTGAGATAGCCATGAAAACACTGAAAACGTTGCTTCCATTTCCAACATATCTCTGCGAAACGGAGTTTTCTGCAATTAATGGAATGAAAACTAAATTGCGGAATAGACTGGACATAAGGAACCCCCTTTGAGTATCACTGTCTCCCATCACCCCTCGATAGGACCGTCTTGTTGCAGGGAAACAAGCCCAGGGCTCCCACTGATTCAGTGATATTGGTGTGTTGCAATGATTTTATATGTTCATACGGGGAAAATATGTGCTGTGTGTTTAATATCCAAACGTTGCTTAAAATGTTATGATGCTATTGACTTATAAGTGACTTATATAACCGTATAACAATTACAGCACGGAAACAGGCCATCTCTCCCCTTCTAGTCTGTGCCGAACGCTACTCTCACCCAGTCCCACCGACCTGCACTCAGCCCATAACCCTCCATTCCTCTCCTGTCCATATACCTATCCAATTTTTCTTTAAATGATAATATCCAACCTGCCTCTACCACTTCTACTGGAAGTTCGTTCAACGCTTACTTCAAGCTCCCCTGTCCTCCCTGATAATTGACTTATCACTATATTCATGCGAGGAAGATATGCGCTGTGTGTTTAATATTAAATTCGTTAGATAAACCATTTTAGAAACGAAATTGAGTGTATTAGCCACTTATCACCGATACTCCGGTCGTGATTAACACCCCCCCCCCGAACAGAATCGCCAAAAAACGATTTGTAGAAAAAAATCAGCACGTACACGCATGTGCAAATCACGCATGCGCACTGGTGCCCGCGCAAGGCTTTATGGTCATTGTAGTCTTTCTCGGGGGTAAACACAACGTATTTGACTGCTACTCTTGTCCGTTGTCAACCTCCACCCCAATCGGCTGGTCCGCAAGAATATTGTCAATATTAAACTGGTCCGCAGTGCAAAAAAGGTTGGGGACCCCTGGTATTAGGGACCATTCAATAGTCCATAAGACTGTAAGACATAGGAACAGAATTAGGCCATTCATCCCATCGAGTCTGCTCAACCATTCCATGGTGGCTGACCTGTACATCCTTGGAATGTGGAAGAAACCAGAGCACCAGGATGAAACCCATGCAGTCACGAGGAGCTCAATCAAAAATAAGACTGTTAGGAAGACCCCCTGTATAATAAGATGGACTTTTTACCCTATCTTGTTGTCTGCCTGGCCTGCAGTTGCTCTGCAAAGGTAACACTTTATTCTGCAATCTGTTATTATTTCTCCCAACACTACCTCAGCGTACAGTTGTGATAAAATGATCTGTATGGATGGCTTGCAAAACAAAGTTTTTGCTGTAGTCAGTGCATGTAACAATAAAGTTTAAGCTTCAAAGCAAATTTATTATCAAAGTGCATATATGCCACCATATACAACCCCAAGATTCATTTTCCTGCAGGCATACTCAATGAACCCATAGAATAATATCTATAGCAGAATCAATGAAAGACTGCACTACTTGGGCATTCAACCAGTGTGCAAAAGATAACAAACTGTGCAAATACAAAAAGAAAGAAAGAAAGAAAGAAGCAATTAAAATGAGAAACTCTGCAGATGCTGGAGATCTAAGCAGCACACACAAAATACTGAAGGAACTCAGCAGGCCAGGCAGCATCTATGGGAAAGAGTACAGTCAACATTTTGGGCTGAGAATTTTCATCAGGACTGATAAAGGGTTTCAGTCCAAAAGGTCGACTGTACTCTTTTCCATAAATAAGCAGTAAGTATTGAGAAAGTCAGATGAAGATTCTGTGAACCTGAATCCATTAGTAATTAACCAAATTACCAATTTGTTTCTAATGTCTCTGTGTAAGCTCTCATCAAGTCTATGTATGATTGCAAAATTGTTATACAGTGGGCAGTAAACAGAAGTACCTAAGATTACAATGGAATCCACGTCAATTGGGGAAGTGGGCCAAAAAGCCACAGGTGGAATTTAACTTGGAGAACTGCAAAGTGTTGCAGTTTACTACGTTAAGCCAGGGAAAGACTTACACCGTGAAATGAAGGGCCATGGAGAGGATTGTAGAACACAGAGACCAGGGGTAGTAAAGGTACTTGTGCCCTGATAGTGGAGCCACAGGTAGACAGGGTGGCAAGGAAGCCATTTGACATACTTGTGTGTTTATCAGTCAGGGCACTGAGTACGGGACACAAAAGAGACTGCAGTTGCTGAAATCTGGAGCAATGAATAGTCTTCTGGAGATATTCAGCAGGTCGAGCAGCATCTGTGGAGAGACTTCTCCCAGAGAAGCTGCTCAACTCACTGAGTTTGGTCAATACCTGGGTTATGACCAATGAAAAAATGGCTGGAGGCACTGAACACTTCAGTGCAAGGGTGTTTACTAGATGTGCCAAAAATCAAACTCTCAAAACTTAGCAAAAATAGTGAAAAGTAAACTGTCAATATTTACAAAAAAAATCTACCAGAATGTTGGCCTTCATTGCTAGAGGGATTGAATTCAAGAGCAGGGAGGTCATGCTGCAACTATACAGGGTACTGGTGAGGCTGCACCTGGAGTACTGTGTGCAGTTCTGGTCTCCATACTTGAGGGGGGATATACTGGCTTTGGAGGCAGTGCAGAGGTGGTTCACCAGGTTGATTCTGGGGATGAAGGGGTTAACCTATTAGGAGAAATTGAGTCACCTGGGACTATATTCTCTGGATTTCAGAAGAATGAGAGGGGATCCTATAGAAACATACAAAATTTTGAAAAGGGTAGATAAGATAGAAGTAGGAAAGTTGTTTCCATTGGTAGGTGGGACTAGAACTAGGAGACGTTGCCTCAAAATTCAGGGAAGATGATTTAGGACAGAGAAGAGAAGAAACTGTTTTTCCCAGAAAGTGGTGAATCTGTGGAATTCTCTGCCCAGGGAAGCAGTTGAGGCTTCTTCACTAAATATATTTAAGAAACAGTTAGATAGGTTTTTACATAGTAAGGGAATTAAGGGTTATGGGGAAAAGGCAGGTAGAGCTGAGTTTACAGACAGATCAGTGGTGGGGCAGGCTCGATGGGCCGGATGGCCTACTCCTGCTCCTATTTCTTATGTTCTTATGTTAAAACACAATAATAGCTCCATACTTATAACTTGTCCAGTGTGAACTCATGGCAGCCCCAATCTCTCTCTCCAACTGAGGGCAATTAGTTGCCTTTTTTTTTAACAATAGGACATACCATCTTTAATTACCAAAAAAGTTCACTTAAGACTGCACATGAATTAGTATATGACACACTTCACAATGTAGTTAAAATCACAATAGAAAATAAACACAAGTATATACCCAGTATACAAACAACATATACACATTTATTCATCCCCGTTACTAAAAAAAATGGAATATTCCACTGTGTATGGTGGGAAAGGCACCATAATACCAACTTCAGCGCTTCTGCTCGGATTAGGACCCATTATGAGAATATACGGGGGAAGACATTGACATGCACACACTCAGCGCAACGACAGCAGAATGACAAAGTAATGTTTGTGTATGCGGGTGTGTGTGTGTGTGTGTGTGTGTGTGTGTGTGTGTGTGTAAAGAGTGCATTTACTGAATGCCACAGGATCCCCCCGCCCCGGAAGACTGTTTGGGATTTGGGACTTGCTGTTACAATTATATCAGGTCATTAGCGACATCACATTTGGGGTATTGTTTGCATTTCTGGTCACCTTACTATAGGAAGAATGTCATTAAGCTGAAAAGAGTGCACATGAGGATGTTAGTAGGATTGCAAGGACAGGAGAAGCTAGATACGCTGGGACTTTTTACCCCACAGCATAGGGGGCTAAGGAATCACCTTCATTATAAATTCATCATGGGCATAGATAAGGTCAGTGGTCACAGTTTTTTTCCCAAGGAGTGGTTTACTCCTGAAACCTTCTCCATTAATGGGTATAGCCACAAAGCAGTGGAGGTTTGCAATCAGAGTTTTCCTTCTAGATAAGCTGCCAGTCACAGCTGACGAGCCCCGTCTGCCTGAACCGACTAGTTTTAAGGCACCAGTAACCCACCTTTGCCCCTTCTCCTGCCAGTACAAATGGCTCTGCTGGGCTTAGTAGCTAGGCCATACATGAAGGCCAGGAGCTGGTCTTGGTTGTCAGAGGCAATTTGGACCCAGGCCATTGGGAACATTTAATACGTAGTGGGAGTTTATCCCTACCACCACCCCCAGCTATGACAACCTTAATGACTTTATAGAGGGTTATAAGTTCCTTACAGGCATAGATAAAGTGGATGGTTGCAGTCTTTTCCCAAAGTTAGAGGGCATAGCTTTAAGGTGAGAGGGGAAGGGAGCTGAGGGGAAATTTTTTCACACAAGAGTAGTGGGTACATAGAACAAGATGCTCTTAAGTTCTAAAACCAGGTACGATAACAACACTTAAAAGACACTTAGACAGATACCTGATCGGAATGGCTTAAAAGTATACTAAATAAACCGGCAAATGGACTAGCTCAGAAGGACAGCGTGGCTTTTAGCGTAATACTATTACAGTGCCAGTGATCTGCAATCAGGGTTCAATTCCTGCCATTGCCTATAAAGAGTATGTACCTTCTCCCCGTGACCACACGTGTTTCCTCTGGGTGCTACGGTTTCCTCCCGCAGTCCAAAGACCTACGGGTTAGGGCTAGCAACTTGTGGGCATGCTATGTTGGGGCTGGAAGTGTGGCAACACTTGTGGGCTGCCCAGCACAATCCTCGCTGATTTGATTTGACACAAATAACGCATTTCACTTTACATGTCGATGATTCGATGCACATCTAATAGCTCAGAAAGGACTAGTTGGGCCAAATAGCCTGTTTCTGCACCGTATGACTCAATGACTCCATGATTCTGTGTAGGTGTTCAGAAAAAAGTGGCATCACGCTGTCTATGGTGGTCCTGTTGAAGACTCAGTGTTTTGCCATCCCTGACAGTGCCTGCTATTTGCTTACTGCTTTCTATTGAGTAATTTCTTGTTCCTCTCCAATTCTATAGCATTGAATGAACCCACCATTGACTATGGATTCCAGAGGTTACAGAAAGTGATCCCACGGCACCCTGGAGACCCCGAACGATTACCAAAGGTTAGATCTTTCTCTATTACCAATACTGAGATTTACAGAAGTCACAAGAGGTAGTGACCATCAGTCACTGAGAAAACCTGGCATAAGGATATAAATTGGCCAGTCAGGACAGATTGGGTGGTGGTACAATTATAGGGAGATTGAAGAGAACATCGGCAACTGTTGGGGTAAAGTTGCATAAGTGAGAAGTGGTGGTATATTTTCTGCAAGAAGGTGCTGGAGTCTAATGACTCATTGTAGGCTGCTTCCTGCAGGTCTGCTCATTACTGAGGATAAAATTAATCAATTCATTTGAACGTACCTTTGTGAATGATAACACCATGGGACCATAAGACACAGGAGCAGAGCTACACCATTCAGCCCATCAAGTCTGCTTCATCATTTCATGGTGATTTATCATCCCTCTCAACTCCATTCTCCTGCCTTCTCCCTGTAACCATTGACAACCTGACTAATCAAGCACCTATCAGCTTCCGCTTGAAATATACCCAATGACTTGGCCTCCGAGCCATCTGTGGCAATGAATTTTACAGATTTGCCATCCTATTGCTAAAGAAATTCCTCCTCATCTCTGTTCTAAAGTGACGTCCTTGTATTGTGAGGTTGTGACCTCTGGTTCTAGACTCCCCCTATACAGAAAACATCTCTCCATATCTGTTCTACCTAGGTCTTTCAGTATTCGCTAGGTTTCAATTAGATATCTCCTTATTCTCATAAACTGCAGCAAGTACAGGTCCAGAGCCCTCAAACGCTCCTCATTCATTAACCCTTTCAGCCCCGGGATTATTCCTGTGAACCTCCTTCTGGACCCTTTCCAATGCTAGCATATTATTTCTTAGATCATCATCATTGTGTTCCCTGTTGCATGATCATGATTGTTCTTGGAATTTTTTTCTGCAGAAGTGGTTTGCCACTACTGTACCTTCTTCTGGGCAGTATCTTTACGAGACGGATGACCGCAGTCATTATCAATGCTCTTCAGAGACTGTCTGCCTGGTGTAAGTGGTCGCATAACCAAGACTTGTGGTGTGCTCCAGCTGCTCATATGACCATACACCACCTGCTCCCATGGCTTCCCATGACCCTGATTGTGGGGCTAAGTAGGTGCTACACCTTGCCCAAGAGTGACCTCGAGGCTAGAGGAGGGAAGGAGTACCATACATCTCTTTTGGTAGACATGTCTCCACCCCACCACCTTTTCTCATAGATATAGTGCCCAAAACTGCTCAGAATACCCAAAGTGCAGTTGGACCAATGCCTTAAACCAGGGGTCCCCAACCTTTTTTTGCCCGGCGGACCAGTTTAATATTGACAATATTCTTGCGGACTGGCCGACCGGGGTGGGGCGGTGTCCAAGTAGGGTTAAGCTCACCTCAACATGTCTTTTACAGATAGGGTTGCCAACTTTCTCACTCCCAAATAAGGGACAAAAGTAGCAGTCAAATCCCGGGACACCTTACCCCAGGAAAGACTACTATGACCATGAAGCCTTGCGCGGGCACCTGTGTGCGCATGCACGTACGTGCTGATTTTTCCCCCACAAATCGGTTTTGCCTTCATCTTCCCGACTATACTGTACATACGTTATTTCTACTTTATATGGGCTGTGTACTTATCATATCATTCCTGCTTTTACCATATGTTAGTGTTATTTATTTTCGGTTTTATATGTTATTTGGTATGATTTGGTAAGTTATTTTTTGGGTCTGGAAACGCTCAAAAATTTTCCCATATAAATTAATAGTAATTGCTTTTTCGCTTCATACCATTTTGGCACAAAAGGTTTCATAGGAACGCTGCACCTTAGCGGGGGAAATACGGGACAAACCAATTTAGCCCAATATACGGGATGTCCCGGCTAATACGGGACAGTTGGCAACACTATGTTCAAGTTCAACAGTGCGTGACAGGGAATGAGGAAAGGTGCAGCTGACTCGTATTGTTCCTTGCGGCCCAGTAACACATGCTTTGCGGCCCGGTACTGGTCCGTGGCCCAGTGGTTGGGGACCACTGCCTTAAACAACCTCAGCAGTATATCCTTGCTTTTATATCTAGTCCTCTCAAAATTAATACTTTATCATGCAAAGTGAAAAAGCTTACTTTTATATACTTTATCCTCCATTTGCAAACTAACCTAAGCTCTCAATATCCCTCTGTAAAGCATTTATATCCATCCTGAAGTGCATTTTTCTATTTGGTTTGCATTATCTGCAAATGTATCTTTTACATTTCTTTATTCCTCCAAGTCAATATACATGTACATTCTGATCTGCTTTAATTCAGGAAAGATGTGGAGACTTTGGAAAGGGCACAGAAGTGGTTTTCCAGGATGCTGCCTGGATTAGAGAGTATTATCTATAAGAAAAGTTTGGACAAACTTGGCTTGTTTTCTCTGGATTTAGTCTGTCTCTAATCTATGGCCATTTTATGAGGTACACTTATACACCTACTCGTTAATCCAAAGTATCTGTTCAGCCAATCATGTGGCAGCAACTCAACACATAAAAGCATGCAGACATGGTCAAGAGGTTCAGTTATTGTTCAGACCAAACATCAGTATGAGGAAGAAATGTGATCTAAATGACCTTGACCACGAAATCTGATGTGTCGGTGTTTCAGTGGAGTAAAGGAAACTACAGTGGCATGAGAGAGGAACTGGCCAAAGTTGACTGGAAAGAGACACTGGCGGGAAAGACGGCAGAGCAGCAGTGGCTGGAGTTTATGCTAGAAATGAGGGATGTGCAAGACAGCTATATTCCAAAAAAGAAGAAATTTTCGAGTGGAAAAAGGATGCAACCGTGGTTGACCAGAGAAGTCAAAGCCAAAGTTAAAGCTAAGGAGAGGGCATACAAGGAAGCAAAAATTAGTGGGAAGACAGAGGATTGGGAAGTCTTTAAAACCTTACAAAAGGAAACCAAGAAGGTCATTAAGAGAGAAAAGATTAACTATGAAAGGAAACTAGCAAATAATATCGAAGAGGATACTAAAAGCTTTTTCAAGTATATAAAGAGTAAAAGACAGGTGAGAGTAGATATAGGATCGATAAAAAATGATACTGGAGAAATTGCAATGGGAGATGAGGAGATGGCAGAGGAACTGAACAAGTATTTTGCATCAGTCTTCACTGAGGAAGACAGCAGGATACCGGACACTCAAGGGTGGCAGACAAGAGAAGTGTGCGCAGTCACAATTACGACAGAGAAAGTACTCAGGAAGCTGAATAGGCTAAAGGTCGATAAATCTCCTAGACCAGATGGAATGCACCCTCGTGTTCTGAAGGAAGTAGCTGTGGAGATTGCAGAGGCATTAGCGATGATCTTTCAAAAATTGATAGATTCTGGCATGGTTCTGGAGGACTGGAAGATTGCAAATGTCACTCCGCTATTTAAGAAGGGAGCAAGGAAGCAAAAAGGAAATTATAGACCTGTTAGCTTGACGTCGGTGGTTGGGAAGTTGTTGGAGTCGATTGTCAAGGATGAAGTTACAGAGTACCTGGAGGCATATGACAAGATAGGCAGAACTCAGCATGAATTCCTTAAAGGAAAATCCTGCCTGACAAACCTATTACAATTTTTTGAGGAAATTACCAGTAGGCTAGACAAGGGAGATACAGTGGATGTTGTATATTTGGATTTTCAGAAGGCCTTTGACAAGGTGCCACACATGAGGCTGCTTAGCAAGATAAGAGCCCATGGAATTACAGGAAAGTTACATACGTGGATAGAGCGTTGGCTGATTGGCAGGAAACAGAGAGTGGGAATAAAGGGATCCTATTCTGGTTGGCTGCCGGTTACCAGTGGTGTTCCACAGGGATCAGTGTTGGGGCCGCTTCTTTTTACATTGTACATCAACGATTTGGATTATGGAATAGAGGGCTTTGTGGCTAAGTTTGCTGACGATACGAAGATAGGTGGAGGGGCCGGTAGTGCTGAGGAAACGGAGAGTCTGCAGAGAGACTTGGATAGATTGGAAGAATGGGCAGAGAAGTGGCAAATGAAGTACAATGTTGGAAAGTGTATGGTTATGCACTTTGGCAGAAAAAATAAACGGGCAGACTATTATTTAAATGGGGAAAGAATTCAAAGTTCTGAGATGCAACGGGACTTGGGAGTCCTCGTACAGGATTCCCTTAAAGTTAACCTCCAGGTTGAGTCGGTAGTGAAGAAGGCGAATGCAATGTTGGCATTCATTTCTAGAGGAATAGAGTATAGGAGCAGGGATGTGATGTTGAGGCTCTATAAGACGCTGGTGAGACCTCACTTTGAGTACTGTGGGCAGTTTTGGTCTCCTTATTTAAGAAAGGATGTGCTGACGTTGGAGAGGGTACAGAGAAGATTCGCTAGAATGATTCCGGGAATGAGAGGGTTAACATATGAGGAACGTTTGTCCGCTCTTGGACCGTATTCCTTGGAGTTTAGAAGAATGAGGGGAGACCTCATAGAAACATTTCGAATGTTAAAAGGCATGGACAGAGTGGATGTGGCAAAGTTGTTTCCCATGATGGGGGAGTCTAGTACGAGAGGGCATGACTTCAGGATTGAAGGGCGCCCTTTCAGAACAGAAATGCGAAAAAAATTTTTTAGTCAGAGGGTGGTGAACCTATGGAATTTTGTTGCCACGGGCAGCAGTGGAGGCCAAGTCATTGGGTATCTTTAAGGCAGAGATTGATAGGTATCTGAGTAGCCAGGGCATCAAAGGTTATGGTGAGAAGGCGGGGCAATGGGACTTATAGGATAAAATGGATCAGCTCATGATGAAATGGCGGAGCAGACTCGATGGGCCGAATGGCCTACTTCTGCTCCTTTGTCTTATAGTCTTATGGTCTTATGATTGTTGGTGCCATATGGGGTGGTTTGAGTATCTCAGAAACTGCTGATCTCCTGGGATTTTCACCCACAACAGTCTCTAGAGTTTACAGAAAATGATGTGAATAACATCCAGTGAGTGGCAGTTCTGTGGACGAAAATGCCAGATTAACCTTATATTTCCTTGAGGCTCTCTGCATGCCTCTCACAACTCACTTTACCACTCCCCTTTGCATAAACAGCAAACTTAAAAAAATTAGGTGAGTGATTGAAGTTTGAAGTGATTGGGAAATGTACAGTGTGGGGGTGGGAGGGAAGATATCAGCAGTAGTTTTTTTTAATAGAAATTGGTGGGTGTGTGGAACACTCTGCTAGGGCTGGTTGTAGAGGCAGATACATTGGGGACTTATAAGAAACTTGTAGAAAAGCATATGGGTGATAGAAAATGGAGGGCTACGGTAGTGGGAAGTGTAGATTTGCAGGTTGGCACAACATCATGGGCCAAAGAACCTGTACTCTGCTGTAGTGTTCTATGTTCTTCATATTACATTCATGCCTCATATCCAAACTATTGATAGAGGGTGGCCACACATTAGATAGGTTGGTACAGAGGGCATATAGTATACTTGCCTTCATTGGTTCGGGCATTGAGAATAAGAGTCAGGAAGTATGCACAGGATCGAGGTAAGCTGTGGAGAGGTGTAATCCTAGTCTGCTCCGTCATGGGCACTAACCTCTGTTGTATCCAGGACATCTTCAAGGTACGATGCCTTAAAAAGGCAGGCGTCCATCATTAAGGACACCAATCACCCATGCAATGCCCTGTTCTCGTTGCTACCATCAGGCAGGAGGTACAGAAGCCTGAAGACACACACTCAATGATTCAGGAACAGCTTCCTCCTCTCTGCCATCAAATTTCTGAATGGACATTGAAGCTATGAATACTCACTCACTACTTTTTAATTTCCATTTTTGCACTACTTATTTAATATAAGTACTTAATAAATATATATATTTAAAATATATATACTCTAATGTATATATATTACACATACACACACTGTACACATTGTAATATACATATACTTACTGTAATTCATGTTTTTTCTATTATTGTTATTATTACCACAGAGACAACAACATTCACGACATATGCCAGTGATATTAACCTGATTCCGATTCTGGTTTGGCGGCACTTGGATTATTGCTTGTAAATCTGATCACTCCATTACAGGAAGGAAGTGGAGGCTTTGAAGAGCATTCAGAAGAGGCTCACCAGGATGCTGCCTGGATTGGAGGATATGAGTTAAAAAGAGAGTTTGGACAAATTTGGATTTTTTTTTTAGGTTATGAAGGCACGCAGTCCTCTTTTATTGTCATTTAGTAATGCATGCATTAATAAATGATACAATATTTCCTCCGGTGTGATATCACAAAACACAGGACAGACCAAGACTGAAAAACTAACAAAACCACACAATTATAACATATAGTTACAACAGTGCAACAATACCATAACTTGATGAAGAACAGTCCATGAGCACAGTAAAAAGTTCAAAGTTTCTCGAAAGTCCCACATCTCTTGCAGACGGGAGAAGGAAGAAAAACTCTTCCTGCCATGCCCGACCACGGTCCGACTCTGAGTCGTCCGAAAACTTCGAGCCTCCGATCAGCTCTCCGACACAGCGTACTGAGCACCATCTCTATCCGAGCGATTCGACCTCAATCTCGGTCGCCAACAGCAGGCAAAGCCAGGGATTTTGAGGCCTTCCCTCCGGAAGATTCACAATCGTGCAGTAACGACAGCAGCGAACGGGCGTTTCAGAAATTTCTCCAGATGTTCCTCTGTGCTTTCATGTCTGTCTCCATCAAATCAGAATTGTCCATGACCCCTATTTAACAGATACAATATCATTTTTCACCGGAGGGCTGCGCACACGCGGCGCGCTGCACTCTCTCCTCCTGCCAGTTTTTTCTGGAACGTCAGATGCAGCAGGGATATCTGATGGAAGTTTATAAGATTATGAGAGGCGTAGATTGTGGAGACAGTCAGAATTTTTTCTCCCGGGGTAGAAATAGCAAATACTGAAGGTGAGAGGGGTTTAAGTACAATGTGTGTGGAGCATGTTTTCCTTTACACATGGTGTGGTGGATAGCTAAACAGGTTAATGTTAATGTTAAATAGAGTCGTAGAACTATAGAGTACAACGGCAGAGACATTGGCTTTAACCCATCTAGTCCCTGTCAGCCTGGTCTTCTGTCGATTCGCATCTGCCTGTATGTGAACCATAGGTCTCTATACCCTTCTCGTCCACATTATTAAATCTTCTGCACTCTTCTGGTTTAAGATGGTGCTAGTGCCCGGGCACGAGAGCAAGAAACGATCCACTGGTTGGCTGATTTAAATGCTGGACCAGGTTGGAAAGGCCAGGCTCAGGCTGAATCAAACTGGCAGGTCCCAGGTCCAGCAGTGAGGAATAACCTGCTATTTGGCTGGTCCACGAGGTTTACTCAGCTCTGCACTGAATCTGGGCTGTGGCCTGCAACTAACAGGCTCCTGGATTGGCAGCAGTGACGACTGGTTTCATGGCTGTGGGCTCACTTTTGTGAACTTCAGTACTGAATTTTATTTGCTTTCTTTTATTGTTTGCACATTTTTTTTCTCTGCACATTGGATGTTCAGAGGTCTTTTTTTAAATTGGATTCTACTGGGTTTCCTTGTTTTGTGGCTGCCTGCAAAGAGACAAATCTCACGATTATACGTAGTATATATTCTTTGATAATCAATGCACTTTGAACCTTGAACCTACCTGAACTTCTCTTAAATGTTAGAAATGAATCAAACATACAGCTTGAGAAGATATGGCCCACCTGCCTGCCCCAGCTCTTCGATAAATTCTTCATGGGCTGTGATACATCTTGAGAGGTTTACGGAAAAGCTTTTCTAAATCCCTCTGTTTCTCTTCTCCTTTCTTTTGCTCTTCTTTCATCACTTTTGCTTCTTTCCTTCCTCCTTTGGAGCTTGAATCCAATGTGAGACTCAGCCTCTTGGCATATTATGTAACTTATTAAATAATACATCATATTATTGCTATAAGAGATTGAAGGTTGTTTAATTATCTGTTGTACCTTGGATTTTAATAAGCTCTTGGCTTTTTGCTTGATATTGAAATTCTGACGGGGGGGTCACAGATGAATTTTTACAATTTTGCTCTTAATTGTTTTTGCTGTGAAATCCCATTTCCTCAGGGACATCATTATTATTGTATTAATATTGTAGGAGCTCTTAATATAATATTAGCAGGCGATGAGTTAGCAAGTGTTCACACCTATAGAATACTGTATCAGGATTATAGAACAGTAGGCAGAATATTCTGTGTGTGTATAAGGTGTCTGTGTATGTACGTGTGTGTGTGTGTAAGGTGTATGTGTGGATGCGCGCATGTCTGTATATGCGTATATGCGTATGTGCGTGTGTGGCATGTGTGTGCATGTGTTTGTGTGTGTGTGTGTGTGTGTGTGTGTGTGTCTGTGGATTGTAAGATTTATTCTGACCAGGGTGATTGGCCTGTGAGGTCTGTGTTAGCAAGGAGATGTGGGGGGAATGGGCAATTCCAATTGATCTCCACAGCAACTAGGTTCAGAGGGTGTGGGCGTGTGTTAGTAAGGAAAACTGGGCAAAAATCCATTTCCTGTGACAATGACATACAGAGTTGGTATGTTATTGGATCTGATAGGATAGGTACCTAAATATACACTACCTATGTAGTGTGACAAGAAAATAATGTTGTAATGGAACATAAAAGAAAACGTAGAACAATACAACAGAGGTACAAGTCCTTTGGCTCATCTTATCTATGCACACAATGCCAAATTAAGATAATTCTCTCCTGCCTGTACATGATCCATATCCTTCCAGTCCTGCACTTTCCCATCAGTTTCTTAAACAGATTAATTGTACCACACAAGTTGATAGGATTGTTAAGAAGGCGTATGGTGTGTTGACCTTCATTAGTCTGGATATTGAGTTAAAGAGCCATGAGGTAATGTTACAGTGTTATACAACCCTGGCTAGACCACACTTGGAATATCGTGTTCAGATCGGGCCACCTCATCATAGGAAGGATGTACAAACTTTAGAGAGGGTGCAGAGGATACTACCTGGATTAGAGAGCATGTCTTATGAAGGGAGGTTGAGCGAGTTAGGGCTTTTCTCTTTGGAGTGAAATGGGATGAGAGGTGACTTGGTAGAGGTGTACAAACTGGTAAGAGGCATTGATCGAGTGGGCAGATGCTGTTTCCCAGAGCAAAAATGTCAACTACTGGGGTACATAATTTTACATTGATTGGAGCCAAGTATAGGGGGCATGTCAAAGGCAAGTTTTTACACAGAGAGCGGTGAATATGTGGAATATGCTGCCAGGGGTTGTGATAGAGTCAGGTACATGAGGGACATTTAAGAGACTCTTGGATAGGCACATGGATCATAGAAAAGTGAAGGGCTCTGTAGGTGGGAATTAGATTATTGTAGGTTAAAAGATCAGCACAATATCACTGGCCAAAAGGCCTGTACTGTGCTGTAATGTTTTGTTTTCTGTTGTCTGTATCTGCTGCCAATGTTAACATGGCAATGCATTCCGTGCATCCATCACTCTCTGTATATGTTAAGAAAATATCTTAAACTTTTCCTTCTCTCACTTTAAACGCAAGGCATTGTAAAACAATCTCTGAAGGCATTTAAGGTACAAAATCTTCCCCCCTTACCCATCATAGCCTACATTTGATTCTAGCTTGTCAGGTCAGTTCAGAAAGTAGTTAAGAAACTCAGGTATGGCAGGATTCTTAGCAGTGCAGAGGACCAGAGGGATCTTTGGGTCCACATCCACACATCCCTCAAAGTGGCCACCAAAATTGATTGGGTTGTTAAGGAGTTGTGTGGTGTGTTGACCTTCATTATTCAGGAGATTGAATTCAAGAGCCATGAGGTAACGTTGCAGCTCCATAAACCCTGGTTAGACCATATTTAGAATATCGCGTTCGGTTCTGGTTACCTCAGTATGGGAAGAGAGTGAAGCTTTAGAGAGAGAGTAGACAAGTTTTGACATAGAACATAGAACACTACGGTACAATACATGATATTGTGCTGACTTTTTAATCTATTCTAAAATCAATCTAATCCTAAGGTATCAGCCTCTACCACCATTCCGGTCAGGACCAGACCAGTCCTGAAGAAGGGGCTCAACCCAAAATGTCGACTGTTTATTCCTCTCCATAGATGCTGCCTGACCTGCTGAGTCCTTCCAGCATTTTGTGTGTGTTGCTCGGGATTTCCAGCATCCGTAGAATCTCTTGGCTTTGAAAATGAAGCAGGCATGAGTGGATGGTGGGTCAGACTCAATGGACTGCGATTTAAGACAGATGTTGATAGATTCTTGATTAGTCAGGGCATGCAGGGAGAAGGTAGGAGTTTGGGGCTGAGAGTGAAATGGATCAGCCATGATAAATGACAGAGCAGACTCAATGGGCCAAATGGCCTAATTCTGCTCCTGTATCTTATCGTCTTAAGGTATTATGGACCTTGTGGTTTCACGGCACTAATGGTGTCCATTAAAATGAGTGTGATCTTTATATGACTTCAGGCCCTACAGGTTAACAAGTAATAGTCCATCAAGCCAATCCACTCAAAGAGCAAACCAGGCATGGACGACATAATGACACATCTAGTACAGCTGCTTCCTCACTGCTCCAGCCTCATCCACAGTGCTGACTGACTGTGTGGAGTTTGCACGTTCTCCCTGTGATCTCGTTGGTTTCCCCCCCATCACCTACACCCCCCCATCCCTGCAGTGTTCCAGTTTCCTTCCATATCCCAAAGGTGTGCAAGTTGAGGGGTTAATTTGTTGGTGCAAATTCTTCTCATGTGTAGGTGAGTGGTAGAATATGAGAGGTAAGTTGATGCATGTGTTAGGAGAATGGAATGGGGACGAGTGTAAATGGGTGCTGAATGGTCCATGGACCGATGGGCCTGTTTCTGTGTTGTATGGCTCTTCAGCTCTAAATGGACCATCAAGGCTACTGAAGATGGACAACAAATTGCAACTTTGGCTACAATACCTAATACTTGTGATTGGACACACAGTGGCCACTTCATTAGGTACACCTATACACCTAAACAACAGGAATTCTGCAGATGCTGGAAATTCAAGCAACACACATCAAAGTTGCTGGTGAATGCAGCAGGCCAAGCAGCATCTCTAGGAAGAGGTGCAGTCGACGTTTCAGGCCGAGACCCTTCGTCAGTCCTCGACTGCACCTCTTCCTACAGATGCTGCTTGGCCTGCTGCGTTCACCAGCAACTTTGATGTGTGTTACACCTATGCACCTGTTTGTTAATGCAAATATCTAATCAGCCAATCACATGGCAGTAACTCAATGTATAAAAGCATGCAGACATGGTCAAGAGGTTCAGTTGTTGTTCAGACCAAATATCAGAATAGGGAAGAAGTGTGATCTAAATGACTTTTATCTTGGAAAGATTGTTGGTGCCAGACGGGGTGGTTTGAGTATCTCAGAAACTGCTGATCTCCTGGGATTTTCACGCACAGCAGTCGCTAGAGTTTACAGAGAATGGTGCAAAAAAAAACAAACATCCAGTGAGCGGCAGTTCTGTGGCCAAAATCGCCTTGTTAATGAGAGAGGTCAGAGGAGAATGGTCAGACTAGTTCAAGTTGACAGGAAGGTGACAGAAACTCAAATAACAACATGTTACAAAAGTGATGCCCAGAAGAGCATTGCTGAAAGTACAGCATGTTGAACCTTGAAGTGGATGGGCTACAGCAGCAGAAGACTGTGAACATACACCCAGTGGTCACATTATTAGGTACTTTGCTTCTGTCACTGAGGGCACCTCACTGTCCCTCCTCTCCAGCTGTCCCTCTCTCCCTGCCACTTTCTCTATCTGTGCTGCTGCCTCTGGCTCTCTCAATTCCTCAGCCTCATCACTACCACCCACCCCACCTGGATTTGCCTATGCCAACCAGCTGTTCCTCTAGCTGAGGAAACCAGAGCACTCGGAGGAAACCCACGCACTCACGGGGAGAACGCACAAACTTCTTACAGGCAGCAGAGGGAATTGAACCCGGGCCGCTGGTACTGTAAAGCATTGTGCTAACCGTTACGCCATCGTGCCGATGTGAGATTAAAGGCTTCAACACTAAACATTGGCTGCCTATTTCCCTCCATGAATGCTGCCTGCTCTTCTAAGTTCTCCCAGCATGAGACGCTGGATCAGAATTAGGCCAGTCAGTCCACTGAGTCTGCTCTGCTGCTCCATGACAGCTGATTTATTATCCACTCAAACCCGTTCTTCTGCCTTTTAAAATGCTACTCCAGATCGCAGCAACAGGATCCTCTGCCCCTCTGTCCTGCTTCTTTTCTGCATCCCTCGCCTTTCTTGTTTTCATTTTAACTCCGTCCTCTCTCTTATCTCATTTGCTCCTCATTTTCCTGCAGCCTAACGCCCTGATTTCGGTTCTATCCTCACTGTTGCTTATCTCTGCGCTTTACTCTCTTGAGAGTTTACTCTCACATTCCCTTTCCCCTCCACTATAAAGTAGCATTTCCATACTAATGCACCGTCAAGTGAAAAATAAAAATCTCCTCTGACGGTTCTGCAATATTCCTGCTTATCACTTCTGACAAAGATGAGACGACGTGAGAGAGGGTTGACAGTGTAAATGCACATAGGCTCGTGACCACATATGATTCCTTCAGGGAATACCTGGGCACATTTGAATCATGCCGTCACATCAACGAGACAGCAGCAGCAAAATTCAATTTGGGATCGGCAGAACAATCAAATTTACTCTCTCCATTTGCAACCAAGCGTCGATTGTGTAGAACTCTGATCCTTGAAGCTTCAGTTAGCTGCTAACTACATCAGCAGAGGCTGGGAGTATGGATATAGGGTCCTGTTTTCCTTCGTTCCCTCTCATGGGACCCAGAACACAGGATAATTCCTTGCCTCTCCTCTTTGACAGACACTCATTGGAAAGGACACGTCCCAATTTGAGAAGTAGACACGGTGCTGATTTATTCTGTGGAGAAGTTACTCGTCCCACTCTTCCCCCACTACGTTCCTCCAGTCCATTGTGAGGGTGAAGCCGGGTGGAAGTGAGTGGGAAGTGGAGTTAGTGGGGGGGATTTATAACTCATCCTTGTTAGATGAACTGTCCAAGGTTAGTTTGACGGGGAGAGTCAGTCTGTGAGATTTGTTGCTTGGAGTTACTGCAGATGTTGGATCAAGGCATTTAACTATTAGTGTTGTTCCTTCCTGCGCATCAGGCGACACTGTTTATAGGTGCTGTCTGACCTGCTGAGTTCCCCCAGCATTTTGTGCGTGTTGCTCTGGATTTCCTCGAAAACATGAAATTGTCCCCTTTCTAATAACAAACACTTGCATTTACACCAAGAAGCTTCACAGAAGAGATCGTCATCAAACATTTGTTCCTGCCTGGGTGCAGACAGAGAAGAGTCAGTTGAATTTGACATTGTGTTCAGCATATACATTGTGGGCCAAAGGGCCTGATCTTGTGCTGTACTGTTCTAAGTTTTAAGTCAGTGCACTCCATTCAAGGCATGGACAGGATGAGATCTTGTGTTACAGGGTTCTCTGGCAAAACTGAAAATTCTGACCCATACACTGCACTCAGCTTCACCCTGAAGGTTAGAAATTCAGCTGAGAACAAGTAAGGGACGTGAATACATTAACCCACTGAATGATGATAAATCTGAATCAGATTTATTATCACTGAAAATGTCATGAAATTTGATGTTTTGTGGCAGCAGTGTAGTGCAGTACATAAAATATACAAAAATTACCATGAATATATATCCATATGAAAAAATAAATACGTAGTGCAAAAAGAAAGCATCTTCAGGTGTCTTCAGGCTCCTGTATCTCCTCCCCGATGGTAGTAATGAGAAGAGGGTCCGTCCTGGGAGTGGGGGCTATCAGTGATGGATGCTCCCTTTTTGAGGCATCTCCTTTTGAAGAAACCTCGATGGTGGGAGGCTAGTGCCTATGATGGAGCTGGCTGAGTTTACAGACCCTCTGCAGCTTTACCCAATCCTGTGCATTGGAGTCACCATACCAAACATCAATATAACTGCTCGATGTTAGATTGCTCCCTTCTCAATAAACCCATGCGACTTTGATCAGTTCATGGGTTCACGGACTGTTCAGAAATCTGATGGTGGAGCGGAAGGAGCTGTTCCCAAAACATTGAGTATGTGTCTTCAGGCTCCTGTACCTCCTCTCAGATAGTATTACTGAAAAAAGGGTATGTCCTGGATTATATAACCTCCCCTCACTGCATCTAGTGAGTCAGCCAGACTCAGCTGTGGTCTCCACTATTTGTGTGGGCAAGTGTTATGTGCATGGAATTAAGAATCTTTTATTAAAATCTGTTTAGTCAAATGATTTTGACAAATTGCACCGTGTCCTTAATCAGCTGTCTAGCCTCAGGGGATGGCAATGCACAAGCAGTGAAATGAGTTCAGAGCCTCGACATGTAGCTGGGAAGATCTGGGCTGTAGTAAGTGTGTTCCTCTGTTTCTATGTTTTTGGACTTATCTGACACTCGCTCTCCTCCAGCTTTGCCAAAGGGGCCACTCTCACTCGTATCGAATTTTGTCGTCAAGATACGTAGCCCCTCTGCATCATCTGCATGTGTACAGTTTCCAACATCCTCTTGTAGGAAAGACACCTTAAGCTGGAAAGAGCACAAAGACGATCATAAGGAGGGTGCCAGGACTCGAAGGACTAGTTGTAGAGAGAGGTCGGGCGGGCAAGGATTTTGCTCCTTGATGTGTAAGGAACTGTATAAAATTATGAGGGGCATACATTACTGTACAGAAGTCTTAGGCACATACGTATAGCTAGGGTGACCTAAGACTTTTGCACGGTACTGTATTTGTCGAAGTAGAGTGGGGAGTGAGCTTTTAAATCTGGTGGGAGCAAAGCATGCTGGGAATGGTGAGGGTGGAGTGCTGCGGGGAACGATCTGGGACAAGTGACAGAGGAGGTGTGCCGGGGGTTGGGTGGTTGTCGACACACGCAGGCCTGAGACACCAGGCAAGCACATTTGATTCCAAACAATTGGTTTATTGATCATTACAGAATGTCTCTCTGGTGCTTCCCTTTCCCTTCCCCTTTTCCCCAACCATGATTCCCCTCTCCCTGCCCCCTTCCCACTCTCAGTCCACAATAGAGACCCAGATCAGAATCAGGTTTATCATCACTCACATATGTCATGAAATTTGTGGGTTTTTTTTTTGCGGCAGCAGTACAGTGCAAATATTTTAGGCTCCCTAGCTAGATAAATGTGCCTAAGACTTTTGCACAATACTGCACAGCATGACAGCACCATTTGCTGTGTTAAAAAAATGATATGAATTTGTTTCTTTTGCAGCAACAGTACTGTGCAAAAGTCTTATGCACTCTAGCTATTTATATGTGCCTAAGACTTGTGCACAGTACTGTAGATAGGGTGAGTGTACGCAGCCTTCATCCTCAGGAAAAGGGACTCAAAAAGCTGAGGGCATTGGTTTAGGTTGAGAGGGACATTCTCTCTTCTCCCAACCTCCCTTCAGGCAGACGATACAAAACCCTAAGGGCACATACCAGGAGGATCAAGGACTCCTTCTGTCCCACTATTACGATGATTGAATGGTTCCTTAGTATGATAAAGATGGATTCTTTGCCTCAAAATCTACCTTGTTAATGTCTCCCACTTTGTTGTCTGCCTGCGTTGCATTTTGCCTGAAACAGAAGGGCTCTTATTTCTCTGTATTAGCCAAAGAACTGCTGTAAGAATTGATCCTAATGAGCAGTGTGCAATACAAGCTTTTCTTTGTATCGAGTGCATGTGACAAAATTAAACGAGTAAAACAACCTACCAATTTTAATAATTTACCCAGTTATCACATGGATGGTGGAAAAAAAGGAGGGCTATGTGGGAGGAAAAGTTTAGATTGATCAAATTCGACATTGTTCAAATTCAGGTTTATTGCTCTGTGACAGTACACACACAACCAAATGAAACAATGTTCCTCCGAATCACGGTGCACTGGCATAACACTCAGCACATAAAACAAAATATTACCACAAATAACTCAATAAAATAAAATTCAAAATGCATGTAGTGTGCAGCATAGGTAAACAGTGAACAGTAAGCAGCCTCGCGGGCCGAAGGGCCTGTACTGTGCTGTAATGTTCTATATGTTGTAAGTATAAACAAAGTCACTGGACAGACACTGAAGCTAGTGGATATGGAAGTGTTTTATTCAGCAAAAATGAGCAACAGGCATCATATTGAGACACTCTTGGAAGCAGAAGCTTGTTCGACTCAATATTACATGTGTCACGGTCCTGATCATTTATTCCCTGGTTTCCTCTCATTTCCTTTGATTGTGCCATGGTTCTGACTGTTAATTGCCCATTTGCTTCTAATTTTCTTTGATGATGGCACACCTGGTTTCCATCAGGACCTGCAGTGTAAGAACCCTGGCGTTACAAACCCTAGTGGCCAGATCGTTGGTCTTTGTGTGTGTGATAACTAACGTTTCCCGACCGCTTAGAACCATTTGTTCTAAGTTTAGCTCCAGTTTCAAGGTTTACCTATGAGCGTTTGCTCACTCTCCGTCAGGGCTCATGGAGTGTTGCCGAATATTCCCTGGAGTTCCGGACATTAGCGGCCAACCCGGGGTGGAACGATGAGGCACTCCAAGGGGTATTTTGGAATGGTCTCAGTGACATGGTGAAAGACGAGTTGGCGGCAAGAGATGACGCTGACAGCCTGGATTCCCTGATCTCCCTAGCCACCAGGTTGGACAATCATCTTCAAGAACGCCATAGGGAGAGAACTGGTCATCCACCAGCTTTGGCCACTCCACGGCACTCTTTACCATCTCCCACCAACATGAGCCTCTCTTCTCCTCCCGCTCCTAGAATATCTCCCAGTCCGGCCATTTCCACTGCCCCGGGAGAGGAGCCAATGCAGCTGGGATGGAACTGTCTTTCTCCCACAGAGCGACTCCGGAGATTAAGGGCAGGGGAGTGTCTCTAGCGGCCAGTCCGGCCACTTCCGTGCTGCCTGTTTCCTTCAGCCAAAAGGGAGGGCTCACCAGTAGAAAGGGGGACCCTGGTGAGCCAGACAACATTCCCTTCTGTCCCCCGAAGCCGGATGCAGATCCAAGCAACTTTAAGTTACAACCAACAGTCCCTGTCTCTGTCCGCTCTGGCAGACTCTGGTGCCGAGGGAAACCTGTTGGATGAAACATAGCTTCCTGGGCCAAAATTCCTCGGGAGCTGTTGAGTACCCATCTGGAACCCCAGGCACTGAACGGTAGACTTCTGGCTCGAGTCACTCACTGCACACCACCCCTGTCTCTTATTTTTTCTGGGAACCATCGGGAACAGGTACAATTTAACCTAATTTCTGCTCCTCAAGCTCCTATAGTCCCTGGGTACCCCTGGTTAAGCCGCCATAATCCCCACATTGATTGGTCCACTGGGAAGATAGTCAGCTGGAGTCCATTCTGTCACTCCACTTGTCTACAATCGGCCCTTTCCCCTGTGAAAGTCACCGTGACCTCGTCTGCCTCTGAAACCCCCGACTTATCCAAAGTTCCAGTGGAGTATCATGACCTGGGACAAGTGTTTAGTAAACAACGGGCCCTTTCCCTGCCTCCACACCATCCTTACGATTGTGCTATTGACCTTCTCCCTGGAGCCCCTCTACCCACCAGTCGGCTGTATAACCTCTCCCGACCAGAAAGGGAAGCAATGGAGGCTTACTTAAGTGACTCTCGCGGCTGGAATTATCTGACCTTCATCCTCCCCTGTAGGTGCAGGTTTCTACTTTGTGGGGAAGAAAGACGGTTCACTGTGCCCCTGCATTGACTACCGAGGGCTAAATAGCATAACCATAAAGAACAAGTATCCACTGCCCCTTATCAACTCTGCTTTCAAACCACTTCACGGAGCCACCATTCTCCAAGTTGGACCTACGAAGTGCCTACCATCTGGTCAGAATAAGGGAGGGAGATGAGTGGAAAACAGCATTTAACACCTCTCTTGGTCACTTCGAATACCTGGTCATGCCATTCGGCCTTACCAATGCCCCCGCCGTCTTTCAAGTCCTGATAAACGATGTCCTTAGAAACTTTATTAACCATTTTGTGTTTGTTTATTTGGATGACATCGTAATCTTCTCCAGCAGTCTTCAGGAACATATCCACCATGTCTGTCAGGTTCTACAGAGGCTTTGGGAGAACAAATTATTCGTTAAAGCTGAGAAGTGCGAGATTCATGTCCCCTCAGTCAGCTTCTTAGGCTACATCATCGAGAGCAGACGAGTGAGAGCGGATCTCGAAAAGATCCGGACAGTGGCGGAATGGCCAAAACCCATGACAAGCAAGCAACTCCAGCGATTTCTGGGGTTCGCAAATTTCTATCGTTGTTTCATCAGGGATTACAGCCAAGTGGTAACGCCCCTTATTCAACTCACCTTGCCTACAACCCCTTTACAATGGGACCCCGAAGCTAACTCAGCCTTCTTGGAGCTGAAGAGGCATTTCAGCTCCACTCCCATCCTGGTCCAACCAGATCCCTCTTGTCAATTCATTGTGGAGGCCGACACCTCCGACTCTGGGGTGGGAGCGGTCCTCTCCCAACATTCCAGCCCTGACCAAAAACTTCATCCCTGTGCCTTCTTTTCTCGCCGGCTGTACCCCGCCAAATGAAATTACGACGTAGGGAACTGGGAGTTACTGGCCGTCAAACTGGCTTTGGAGGTGTGGAGGCATTGGCTGGAGGGAGCGGAACATCCCTTTATGGTCTGGACCAATCACAAGAACCTCGCATACATCCAAACCGCCAAATGCCTGAATCCCCGACAAGCTCGTTGGGCATTATTTTTTGGCCGGTTCAGGTTCACACTCACCTGTTGTCTGGGGTCCAAGAACGGGAAGCCTGAGGCTCTCTCCCATCAATACATTTCTGAGGAGGGCCTTCCCAACCCCGAGACCATCCTTCCACTATCCTGTGTAGTGGCTGCCCTCACCTGGGAGATTGAGGCCATAATCAAAGAGGCCCAATGGACTCAACCTGACCCAGGCAATGAAACCCCCACTCGTCTCTTTGTGCCTGATTCTATTCGGTCACAGATTCTCCAGTGGGGGCATACTTCTCATTTTGCTTGCCATCCCGGAATCGATCGGACTCTGTCCCTTCTGAAGAGACATTTCTGGTGGGCCTCCATGAATGCTGACACCCGTTCCTTCATCTCTGCCTGTTCTGTTTGTGCCCGCGGAAAAGCCTCCCACTGACCACTTGCTGGGCTGCTTCGTCCCCTACCTGTCCCTAGCCACCCTTGACCTCACATTGCTCTGGATTTCGTTACTGAGGAACACATGGGAACACTGCTGTACTCACCGTGGTGGACTGCTTCTCCAAAGCTGTGCACTTCGTAGCCCTTTCCAAACTCCCTGAAGCCCGTGAAACAGCCGACCTTCTCGTCCATCATGTCTTCCACCTTCATGGAATTCCCTCTGACATTATTTCTGACCGGGGTCCCCAGTTCATCTCTTAAGTCTG
Source organism: Mobula hypostoma (assembly GCF_963921235.1). Lineage (NCBI taxonomy): Eukaryota > Metazoa > Chordata > Chondrichthyes > Myliobatiformes > Myliobatidae > Mobula > Mobula hypostoma. The sequence continues at coordinate 192,124,387 of NC_086100.1, forward strand.
GAGACCTTTTTGTCAAGCCCATGGAGCCTAAGTAAGTCTGTCGTCTGGCTTTCATCCGCAGATGAATGGTCAAACAGAACGAGCAAAACAGGATTTGGAAGCAGCACTGCGCTGCATAACCGCCAACAACTCGTCTTCCTGGAGCACCCATCTCGCTTGGGTAGAGTACGCCCACAACTCCCTGGTCGGCACCGCCACTGGAATGTCTCCCTTCGAATGCTCCCTCGGTTACCAATCCCCTCTGTTCTCCACTCATGAAGATGACATTGCGTTGCCTTCAGTTCAGGCCCATCTCCGCCAGTGCTGCAAGACCCGGAAAGACACACGCGCAGCCCTGCTCTGCTCAACCGAACGCAACTGGAGGATTACCGATTGCCATCGGATTCCTGCACCTGATTATCAGACTGGGCAGAAGGTTTGGCTCTCTTCTAAAGACATTACCCTCAAGAACGAACCCAGGAAACTCGCCCCTCGCTACCAGGGACCATTCGAGATTGAGAGTATAATCAACCCCTTGGTAGGCAAACTCAAACTGCCAAAATCTATGCACATTCATCCTACATTCCACGTCTCCCAACTGAAACCAGTATCTGTCAGCCCTCTGTGCACTCCTGCCAAACCCCCTCCACCCACCCGGATCGTTGATGACTACCCAGCGTACACCGTCCGGTGAATATGGATGTGAGCTGCCGAGGCAGGGGTCTCCAGTACCTGGTCGATTGGGAGGGATACAGACTGGAGGAACGCTCCTGGATTCCCTGTACCTTCATCCTGGACCCTTCCCTCATTCGTGATTTCCATTGTGACAATCTGGACAGGCCTGGGCGGTCCTGATCGTTTATTCCCTAGTTTCCTCTAATTTCCTTTGATTGTGCCATGGTTCCGACCGTTAATTTCCCAGTCGCTTCTAATTTTCTTTAACGACACACCTGGTTTCCATCAGGACCTGCAGTATAAGAACCCCGGTGTTACAAACCCTAGTTGCCAGATAGTTGGTCTTCTCCCTGTGTGATAACTAACGTTTCCCGACCACTTAGAACAGTTTGTTATAAGTTTAGCTCCAGTTTCAAGGTTTACTTATGAGACGCCATCTCTCTGAGTCAAGGCTCCATATCAGGGTTCCGTGTCAAGATCCCTCCTGTCTGCCGTTTGGCGTTTACTCCTGGGTCAGCATCCTAACTCAATCTCCGTGCCTGTGTCCTGCACTTGGGTTCGCCTCATTTGCCACGTTCCATTGTGACAACATGATAATTTATATGCTAATGATCAAAGGTAACACAAGACAATTCTAGAGTTACAGCGATTCTCCAGTGCTTCCTTTGAATTACATATAGTTTTCACACACCCCCTTCTTTGCACCCACACTCCAGACACCCAAAATGAATGTTCATTTCCCCTGCTCTGGGCCAAATTCATGCATATGCAGGCATCTGATGTCTAAGTAGAATGTTACTTTGTTTGTGATTACCCCCAACCTACAGCTTCAGAAAACCCATTGTTCTGAGCTGGTTTTAAATTCAATCTGCAATCCACATTCAAATGTGAAGAATGGCTACTGTTGAACCTAGTATTTGCTATAGGCCCTAACTCCAGAATATGCCCAAACACCATGGACTACACTCTATTTTATCAATTTAAAATGAACCAAAGGGTGTAACTTCTTCACATAGAACAAGCTGTCAGAGGAACTAGTTAAAGCATGTACAGAGGGTTGGGAGAGATATGAAACAAAGCTGAGCGAAAGGAACTACCTTAGGTGGACATCTTGGTCAGCAGGGACAAGATGTGCTGAATGGCCTGTTTCCTTGCTGTACTATTTTATGACTCGAGGTCATGCTGTGGTCAAAATGCACTGCAGGAGCCTGAATATTGGCAACACTTACCGACCCTGTGACCTGTGGCATCCGGAAGGACAATGGCAAGTCATGCATTGGTGCCGATGAAGTTGAGGCTGCTACCTCCCAACTTCAGGGTCCTGGGTTTGATACTGACCTTGGGCTCTGCACGCGTGGGGTTTGCATGTTCTTACCGTGACCATGTTGGCTTCTGCTGAGTGCTCTGGTGCTCTCCCACATTCCAATATAGTTACGATTAGAGGAAGGGAGGAATGGGGCTTGTTCTGTTGTTTTTTTCACTTGTTGTCTTCTGTGTTGTTCTGCCGAGCATTATGGGAATGCTATGCTGGCGCCAGAATATGTGGCCACACAAGTGGGCTGGCCTTAGCACATCCTTGGGTTGTGTTGGTTGTTAACGCAAAGGACGTATTTCACTGTGTGTCGATGTACATGTGATAAATAATTTAATCTGAATCTGAATGGGAGTGATGGAATTACTCCTCTTAACCTTGGCATGTACCTGACAGGCCAAATCATTTTATTTTATAAATACAAAAGATTCTACAGATGCTGGAAATCTCAAGAAACACATACAAAATGCTGGAGGAACTCAACAGGTTAGGCAGCATTTAGGAAGGAATAAACAGTTGATGTTTTGGCCGAGGCTCTTCCTCAGCACTGGAAAGGAGGGGGCCAGAAGCCAGAATAAGAACAAGGGGGAAACAAAGAAGTACAAGCTGGAAGGAGATAGGTAAGAATAGGTGAAAGAGCAACACCCCCCCCCCCGCCCCATCAATGCTCCAACATTAAGGATTCCCATCACTCAGAAAGTGCTCTCTTCTTATTACTACCATTAGAGAGGAGGTACAGGAGCCTGAAGACACACAGTTAGTGTTTTAGGAACAGCTTCTTCCCCTCTACTGTCAGATTTCTGAATGGACAATGAACCAACCCTTAAACATTTAAAATTAAATGAGTCTGTATTTTCTGTATTACTTATTTAATTTAAATAATTTAACTTGTATGTGTATATATATCTTATTGTAAATTATAGTAATTTTATGTGTTGCACTGTACTGATGCCACAAAACACAAAGGTCATGACATATGTCAGTGATATTACGTTAAACCCTATTCTGATTCACATTCCCCTTGAGAAAGCAGACCAGACCTCACTCAAAATTCCGTGGAGCCCAATGTAACTGGAGCAGGATATCTCCTCTCTCAAACTGAAATCCTCTGGCATTGAAATCTGTCTTGAAAATCAAAATGTTGCAGATGCTGGAAAACTAACATTAAAAAAAAAGTTGCTGGAAATGCCCAGCTTTTCAGGCAGTGTCCACGGAGAGAGAAACAGTCAACGTTTCAGGTCTGAGACCCTTCTCCAGAACTGGGAAAGGGAGTCGACCTGCCATTTTCTGCTTTTCTACAATTTGACCGTCTCCCTATTTACTGTCCCCGCTTTCATTTACATGGATATTTAGGTGTCTGCAAACAACTTCACATCTCTCACCATCTGAAAGTTATGTTACTTTCTATACTTTTCAAGTTCAAGTTTATTGTCTTTCAACCGTACACATGGATACAACTATACGAAACATCATTCCTCTCGGGCAAAGGTGCATAACACAGTACATACAGTATAGTCAGACACAACGTTCCCTCTAGTTTTTTTTTACAGCTGCTTCAGCCATCCATTGCTCAGAGCACAAATTGAAAACTACATGGCACTTTAAATGGTTTTTTGGTAATATGCATAATATGAATATTTAGAATGAAAATTGAAAAATCACGTACTTTTAATCTTATTTTTTAATTGAAGGGTACAATGAAATACAGTACAACAAAGAAAATCTTTCACATAGGACCATAAGACCATAAGACAAAGGAGCAGAAGTCGGCCATTCGGCCCATCAAGTCTGCTCCACCATTTTATCATGAGCTGATCCATTCTCCCATTTAGTCCCACTCCCCCGCCTTCTCACCATAACCTTTGATGCCCTGGCTACTCAGATACCTATCAACCTCTGCCTTAAATACACCCAATGACTTGACCTCCACTGCCGCCTGTGGCAAAAAATTCCATAGGTTCACCACCCTCTGACTAAAAAAATTTCTTTACATCTCTGTTCTGAATGGGCGCCCTTCAATCCTTAAGACATGCCCTCTCGTACTAGACTCCCCCATCATGGGAAACAACTTGGCCACATCCACCCTGTCCATGCCTTTCAACATTCGAAATGTTTCTATGAGGCCTCCCCTCATTCTTCTAAACTCCAAGGAATGCAGTCTGAGAGCGGACAAACGTTCCTCATATGTTAACGCTCTCATTCCCAGAATCATTCTAGTGAATCTTCTCTGTACTCTCTCCAACGTCAGCACATCCTTTCTTAAATAAGGAGACCAAAACTGCCCACAGTACTCCAAGTGAGGTCTCACCAGCGCCTTATAGAGCCTCAACATCACATCCCTGCTCCTATACTCTATTCCTCTAGAAGTGAATGCCAACATTGCATTCGCCTTCTTCACCACCGACTCAACGTGGAGGTTAACCTTAAGGGTATCCTGTGCGAGGACTCCCAAGTCCCATTGCATCTCAGAACTTTGAATTCTCTCCCCATTTAAATAATAGTCTGCCCGTTTATTTCTTCTGCCAAAGTGCATAACCATACACTTTCCAACATTGTATTTCATTTGCCACTTCTTTACCCATTCTTCCAATCAATTGAAGTCTCTCTGCAGACTCTCTGTTTCCTCAGCACTACCGGCCCCTGCACCTATCTTCGTATCATCAGCAGACTTAGCCACAAAGCCATCTAGTCCATAATCCAAATCATTGATGTACAACGTAAAAAGAAGCAGCCCTAACACGGACCCCTGTGGAACACCACTGGTAACCAGCAGCCAACCAGAATAGGATCCCTTTATTCCCACTCTCTGTTTCCTGCCAATCAGCCAACGCTCTATCCACGTATGTAACTTTCCTATAATTCCATGGGCTCTTATCTTGTTAAGTAGCCTCATGTGTGGCACCTTGTCAAAGGCCTTCTGAAAATCCACATATACAACATCCACTGCATCTCCCTTGTCTAGCCTACTTGTAATTTCCTCAAAAAATTGTAATAGGTTTGTCAGGCAGGATTTTCCTTTAAGGAAACCATGCTGAGTTCTGCCTATTTTGTCATATGCCTCCAGGTACTCTGTAACCTCATCCCTGACAATCGACTCCAACAACTTCCCAACCACCGACGTCAAGCTAACAGGTCTATAATTTCCTTTTTGCTTCCTTGCTCCCTTCTTAAATAGTGGAGTGATATTTGCAATCTTCCAGTCCTCCGGAACCATGCCAGAATCTATTGACTTTTGAAAGATCATCGCTAATGCCTCCGCAATCTCCACAGCTACTTCCTTCAGAACACGCGGGTGCATTCAATCTGGTCCGGGAGATTTATCTACCCTTAGACTATTCAGCTTCCTGAGTACTTTCTCTATTGTAATTGTGACTACGCACACTTCTCTTCCCTGATGCCCTTGAGTCTCCGGTATACTGCTGATGTCTTCCTCAGTGAAGACTGATGCAAAATACTCGTTCAGTTCCTCTGCCATCTCCTTATCTCCCATTACAATTTCTCCAGCACCATTTTCTATCGGTCCTATATCTACTCTCACCTGTCTTTTACTCTTTATATACTTGAAAAAGCTTTTAGTATCCTCTTTGATATTATTTGCTAGCTTCCTTTCATAGTTAATCTTATCCCTCTTAATGACCTTCTTAGTTTCCTTTTGTAAGCTTTTAAAAACTTCCCAATCCTCTGTCTTCCCATTAATTTTTGCTTCCTTATATGCCGTCTCCTTTGCTTTAACGTTGGCTTTGCTGTCTCTTGTCAGCCACGGTTGCATCCTTTTTACATTCGAAAATTTCTTCTTTTTTGGAATATACCTGTCTTGCATCTTCCTCACTTCTAGCATAAACTCCAGCCACTGCTGCTCTGCCGTCCTTCCCGCCAGTGTCCCTTTCCAGTCAACTTTGGCCAGTTCCTCTCTCATGCCACTTTAATTTCCTTTACTCCACTGAAATACCGACACATCGAATTTCGGCTTCTCTTTTTCAAATTTCACAGTGAACTCAATCATGTTATGATCACTGCCTCCTAAGCGTTCCTTCACCTCAATCTCTCTAATCACTTCTGGTTCATTACACAATACCTAATCCAGTACAGCCGATCCCCTAGTGGTCTCAACAACAAGCTGTTCTAAAAAGCCATCTCGCAGACATTCTACAAATTCTCTCTCTTGAGATCCAGTGCCGACCTGATTTTCCCAATCCACTCTCATGTTAAAATCCCCCACAATTATCATAACACTGCCGTTCTGACAAGCCTTTTCTATTTCCTGTTGTAATTTGTAGTCCACATCACTGCAGCTGTTTGGAAGCCTGTATATAACTGCCGTCAGGGTCCTTTTACCCCTGCTATTTCTTAGCTCAACCCATAATGATTCTGCACCTTCCGATCCTATATCACCTCTTTCTAATGATTTCATTTCTTACTAATAAAACCACGCCATCCCCTTTGCCCACCTTCCTATCCTTCCGATACACCGTGTATCCTTGGACGTTCAGCTCCCAGAGACATGCATCTTTTAGCCACGTCTCAGTGATGGCCACAATATCATACCTGCCAATCTGTAGCAGTACGACAAAATCATCCACCTTATTCCTTATGCTGCGTGCATTTAAGTATAACACCTTAAGACCAGTATTTGGTACTTTTCGCTTTGATTGCACTGCAACTTTATTGCACTGCAACTCATCCTAATGGCTACACATTTGCCCCATCACCTGCCTGTCTTTTCTGACATCTTCACTGCTCACTATCTTAGATATATTTCTGTTTTCCCCTTCCTCCGCTCTGTCATTCTGGTTTCCATCCCCCTGCCAAATGAGTTTAAACCCTCCCTAACAGTTCTATTAAACTTTCCCGCCAGGATATTGGTCCCCTTCGGGTTCAGGTGTAACCTGTCCTTTTTGAACAGGTCATACTTCCCCCAGAAGAGATCCCAATTATCCAAAAATCTGAAGCCCTGCCCCCTGCACCAGTCTCTCAGCCAAGCATTCATCTGCCTGATCCGACGACTCTTGCCCTCGTTAGCATGTGGCACAGGTAACAATCCCGAGATTACTACCCTGGAGGTCCTGCTTCTCAGCTTCCTTCCTAACTCCCGTAAATCTTTCTTCAGGACCTCCTCCCTTCTCCTATCTATGTCATTGGTACCAACATGTACCAAGACAACTGGCTGCTCGCCCTCTCCCTTCAGAATATTCTGGACCCGATCCGAGACATCCCGTACCCTGGCACCTGGGAGGCAACACACCATGCGGGTATCTCTATCAGGCTCACAGAATCTCCTGTCTGTTCTTCTGACTATGGAATTCCCTATGACTACCGCATTCCTCTTCTCTCTCCTTCCCTCCTGCACAACAGCGCCAGGCTCAGTGCCAAAGACCCGGTCACCGTGGGCGTCCCCCGTCAGGTCATCCCCCTCAACAGCATCCAGAACAAGATATTTGTTGCTGAGGGGGACAGCCATAGGAGTGCTCTCCACTATCCAGGCATTTTCCTTCCCTCTCCTGACAGTCACCCAGTTTTCTGACCCCTGTAGCCTAGGGATGACTACCTCCCTGTAGCTCCTGTCTATCACCTCTTCACTTTCCCTAATAAGCAGTAGGTCATCAAGCTGCAGCTCCAGATCCCTAACACGGTCTCTGAGGAGCTGCATCTCGGTGCACCTGGCACAGACATGGCCATCAGGGAGGCTGGAGGTCTCCCAGGATTCCCACATCTGTCACCCTGAACAAAGTACTAACCCTGCAGGCATGCTATCTAATTCTACAGGAATGAAACAGGAAAAATAAGTCTACTCACCCACTTACCTCGACAAACACAAAAACTTTTTAAACCGTTAGCTCGTACTGTTAACTGTGTGAGCCCTGTTGCTCCTGTCTGTCCGGGCCGATTCACCAAGGGGGAAAGAAAAGTTGGTGCTTCACTCTCTCCTCTTCCAGTTACCATCGAAGCCCATTGAAGCCAAAGCCCTACACTCTTTTGCCACTCACTCCGCTGCCTGCTGTATAGGGTGGTCTCCTTTTTAAACTCTCTGCGCTGTCCTGTCTACGTCATGCGCCTGCGCAGTCTCGTCCTTCTTACAGTCGAAGAAGTTTTTTTAAAAACTGCCTTCCTTCAGAATTCAGCTCCCACGCCGCTCTGCTTGTCCCTAATCCAAAAGACCTTTCATAACGTTTTTCTAGCTGCGTCCAATTCCAGCTATGTGGCAACAAGAGCTATGTGGGCTGGAGCATTTCAGTTACTGCGTGTCTGCACACCCATGCAGCTTAGAGGGAATAGTGGTCATACACAGCAAATATAGTTACGATACAAAATAAAATTAGCACATGTCCCTGAGTGTCATGACCTGAAGATTGACAGGTTGACATAAAATGTGTGGTCGGTGTTTACTTAGGACAGTATAGTGTTACTGACACTATTCTAGTAAAACAAGCAGTCGTACAAATATGTGAAACAGTAGCAATCAGAGATGAAATGCGACCTGTGCAGGCTGAGAGTGTGTGTAGTTATTATCACAGTATTACAGGAAAGATGCAAGGGACTTTGACAGAGTGCAGAAAAGGATTATGAGAACATTCACAAACAGGAGAAAATCTGCAGATGCTGGAAATCCAAGTAACACACACAAAATGCTGGAGGTACTCAGCAGGCCAGGCAGCATCTATGGAAGAGAGTACAGGCAAGGTTTCGGCCTGAATTCCTCCAGCATTTTGCATGTATTACTAGGATGTTGCCTGGATTAGAGAGTATTAGCTATGAAACAATGGACAAGCTCGCACTGTTCTCTCTGGACCACTGGAGGTTGAGGACAGTCTATGGAAAATTATGAGAGCCGCAGTTGGGTGGGTAATCAGTGTCTTTTCCCCAGAGCATGCATTTAAGTTGGCATGGAAACAATACGCTTTGCATTGATTTAGGAAAAGAGCCATTATAATCAGACTCCACCACCTGGACATCATGTCTTCTTCTCCCTCCCAGCGGACACAAGATACAAAAGCCTGAAGTCATGTACCACCAGACTCAAGGACGGTTTCTATCCCATTGCTGAGGTGGTGGTGGAGGCAGATATGATGAAGCAGTGGTTCCCAGCCCTTATACACCAAAGACCAAGGCAAAGAGTTCATGGATCCCAGGTTGAGAACGCCTGGAACAGAGCTTGTAAGAAGCTCTGAGATAAGTATATCAATATGCAGACGATGGGCAGAGATAGATCATGTGCAGGCAGAATTGATCGTCACTGTGGGCTTATGGGCCAGTTCCTGCGCTGTGTTGTTATATGTTCCACGGACACAGAACAATGCAGTGGCAAGGTAGCGTGACAACATTACAGTGCCAGAAACCCGGTTCAATTCCGCTGTTGTCTGTAAGGAGTTTGCATATTCTTTCCGTGACCGTGTGGGTTTCCTCTGGGTTAGAAGGTGCAACTGGAGAATGCGGGCTTATCGAGCTGGAAGGGCCTTCTATATCGACCTGTAACTTCAAATAAAAATAAAGTACATCAAGTAGCCTCCTGCTATGAATAATGGTGTGATAAAGGGGCGATGAAGGAGAGAGGAAGCTCTGGGTGTGATGGGTGGCATGGTAGAGTAGGGGTTAGCTCAGCGCTTTACAGCACAGGTGACCCAAATTCAATTCCCACCACTGTCAGTAAGGAGTTTGTACGATCTTCCTGTGGTTTCCTTCGGGTGCCCAGGTTTCCTCCCATATTCCAAAGACAAATCAGTTGGCAGGGTCATTGGTCATTGTGTCGGGATTAGGCTAGAATTAAATCAGGAGATTGCTGGGTCGCACAGCTCAAATGGCCAGAAGGGCCTATTCTACACTGTTTCTCAATAAATAAATAGTTTCAAGCCTCTGGGATGTCATAAAGAAAGTTATCTCCAATTAACAAGTTACTGAAGTGAAGGATGCCGAGGCTGACATGATGGAAGCATATAAGATTACGAGAGGCATAGATCATGTTAATAGACAGAATCTTTTGTTCCCCCCTTGGGAGGGGTATCAAAATAAGAGGGCACAAGTTTAAGGAAAGGCAATGGGGTTTCAACTGGACTGAGGGGAAAGTTATTTTGCTCAAGAATTATTGATGTCAGGAACCAGAGGAAGCAATGGAATTAGCCATAATTTAGTTTGAACACCAATAGCAAGGCATGAAAGGATATGGTCCTGATGCAGGCAAATGGGATTAGTGTGGATGGGCAAAAAGGTCAACATGCTCAAGGTGGGCTGATGGGCCTGCTTCTGCACTGACTTCCAAACCCCTGGGTTAGTATGTCCTGAGGTTTGAGATCTGCATGTCTGTGAGACCAGGCCAGGCAGCCACATGTCTGCGATCCTGAGAATCTGGGGCCAAGGACCAATGGCCGGAGGCCCAGAGGCAGCCTGCCCTGGGGTTGGAGGACTACCTGTGTGTGTGTGGGGGTGGGTGGGAAAGGGGCTTGTTTTGCTGTTGTTAATGCACGTGCTGTTCTGCTGAACACGGTGGGCATGCTATGTCAGTGCCAGAATGTGTGGAGACACTTGCAAGCTGGTTGTGATGGTTGCTAATGCAAATGACACTTTTCGCTGTGTGTTTCAATGTACATGTGATAAATTGATGATTCTGGATCTAGCTCCTTGAGGAAAACCTTCCAGAAAACCATAAGATATGGGAGCAGTGTTAGGCCATTTGGCAGATCAAGTCTGCTCTGCCATTTTATCGTGGTTGATCAATGTCCCTCTCAATCCCATTCTCCTGCCCACTCCCCATAATCTTTTCACACCCTGACTAATCTCCAGAACCTTTCAAACTTCGCCTTAAATGTACCCAATGACTTGGCATCCACAGCCGCCTGTGGCAACAAATTCCACAGATTCAGCACCCTCTGGCTAAAGAAATTCCTCCTCATCTCTGTTCTAAATGGATATTCCTCTATTTTGAGGCTGTGCTGTCTGGTTCTAGACACCACCAGCAACTCAGCATTTCAACACTCGATAGGTTCCCTGAAACAGTGCCTGGATATTCAGTTTTCTGGGGTTATTTTTCAGATGTTTGGCATGGCATAGTTCGTGATGCTGATGTTCAATTTACAAAGTTAGAGTTACTTGGGAATGAGTTACAGGCTGAAATCAATTTGAAGGGCTTGGGAATTTACTAGGTACCCAGGACTAGGAATAATAAATATATGTGAGTGAGTAACAGCCCCGGAATCTTTTCAAGGAACTGGGGTGGTTTATATATGTGCAATATATATATATATAATTATAAATAGTTAGGTTATGGGCTAGAATCTACTCAAGAGGTGCAGGTGGTTTATATGAAGAATAATAGATAGTCAGGAGTGATTTATAGGCTAGAATCTAATTGCAAAGTACATATGGTTTATATATATATATATAATAGATATCATGGAGTGAGTTTCAGGCAGGATTCTAATCAACAGATTCAAGGTTTGTATGTAGAATAACAAGCACTCTGGAAAGAATTATAGTCTGGAATCTAATTATCAGATTAAAGGGGTTCATGTGTAGAACTACAGATGCTCTGGAGTAACACACAGGCTGGAATGTAACCAAGAGATTCAAGGAGGTACTTATATAGTATAACTATAGATACAAGTAAGAATCTAACTGAGAGATTCCAAAAGATTTTCAGCTACTTTGAAGGGCACTGTTCTGCGCTGAACTAAGGGTCTGCGGACTTCAGTTCAGACTGGTATTTGCTTGCTGTTATTGTTTGCATGATGTGTTTTATTCTCTGCACATCAAATTTCTGATTGGACAATAGGTGTTTGACAGCCTTTTTTTAATGGATTCTTTTGGGTTTCTTTGTCTTGTGCCTGCCTGTAAGGAGATACAAGGTTGTATAATGCACACACACTTTGATAATAATGTACTTTGAACATTGAACTACACTCACATCTAAGTAAAGTAAAGGCATCCGTTAGTCTTGCGAGACCATGGATCTGTGCCTGGAAAGTCTTCACTCTCCAGGGCACAGGCCTGGGCAAGGTTGTATGGAAGACCAACAGTTGCCCGTGCTGCAAGTCTCCCCTCTCCACAACACCAATGTTGTCCAAGGGAAGGGCATTAGGACCCATACAGCTTGGCACCAGTGTCGTCGCAGAGCAATGTGTGATTAAGTACCTTGCTCAAGGACACAACACATTCCCTCGGCTGGGGCTCGAACTCACGACCTTCAGGTCGCTAGTCCAATGCCTTAACCACTTGGCCACGTGCCCACACGTACACTCACATCTAAGCAAGACTTAAAGGAAATTATGTCTAGAATAATAGAATAAATTGCCAGGATTAATTTACAGTCTAGGGTATAATCAACAAGTACAGAGTGGTTCACTTGTTCATTCATTATGTGCCATGCCGTGACATGGGCGAATATGGACTCTACATGACCAGGATTGTGTTTGGTAAATCTTTCTACAGAAGTAGTTTGCCATTGCCTTCTTCTGGGCAGCGTCTTTACAAGACAGGTGACCCTAGCCATTACCAATACTCTTCAGAGATTGTCTGCCTGGCGTCGGGTGGTCACATAACCAGGACTTGTTATATGCACCAGTTTCTCATACGATCATCCACCACCTGCTCCCATAGCTTCACTTGACCCTGATTCGGGGGGTGGGGGAGGGGAAGGGTCACTAAGCAGGTGCTACACCTTGCAGGCTCGTGGAAGGAAGAAGTGCCTTGTACCTCCTTTGGTAGAGACATATCTCCACTCTGTCACCCTATAGCGTGGTTATATGACGAATAATAGGCACCCAAGTGTGAGTCGTAGGCTGGAATCTCATCAAGAAGTTGGCAATTTATACTAAAGCAAAAGAACATAGAACAGTACAGCACAGGAACGTTGTTTCATTTAGTTGTGTACGTGTAAGGTTGAATGGCAATTAAGCTTGAACTTGAGCTGTTTGGCTCACAGTGTCAGCGCCAAACACAATGCTGATTTAAACTAGATTTCTTCCTGCTCGCGTATTCATGTGTTTGGCTACCAGCCTCTCAATCACTACTGTCGTATCTGCTGTCACTGCCATACCTGGCACCCACCACTCCGTGTGTAAAAACTTGCCCCACACATCTCAAGATTAGCTTTCTTTGTCACATGTACATCGAAACAAACAGCGGAATGTGCCACTTGCATCAACGACCAGCACAGGTCCGAGGATGTGCTGGGGTTCAGCCACCATGCCTCCAGCACCAGCCCACAATATACTAACCGCAACCTGTACGTTGTTGGAATGTGGGAGCACCCAGAGCGAACCCATGCAATCACAGGGAGAACGCTCAAACACCTTACAGACAGCGGCGGGAATTGAACGTCTTGTCGCTGGCACTGTAAAAGCATTACACATTACGCTACTATCTCATTTGAATTTTCCTCCTCTCGCCTTAAATTCATGTCCTCTAATACATGCTTGGGTGTGAGATACAGAATGTGGTATATAGAAGAGTAAAGCACAAGAACAGGCCATTCAGCCGATTATCTCTGTGCTAACCATGATACCAATCTAAATTCAGCCTGACTGCCTTTATGGGGTCCACACCCCTCTATTCCCTGCCCAGTCACATATTCGTTGCTATCATGCATACCTCAGTTAAGAGGTTAATTGGTTTATATATAGGCATCCATTAGTCTTGCAAGACTTCACTCTCCAGGGTGCAGGCCTGGGCAAGGTTGTATGGAGGACCAGCAGTTGCCCATGCTGCAAGTCTCCCCTCTCCACGACACCAATATTGTCCAAGGGAAGGGCATTAGGACCCATACAGCTTGGCACCAGTGTCGTTGCAGAACAATGTGTGATTAAGTGCCTTGCTCAAGGACACAACACGTTCCTCAGCTGGGGCTCGAACTCACGACCTTCAGGTCGCTAGTCCAATGCCTTAACCACGTGCCCACATGGTTTATATATAGAAACACAGAAACATAGAAAATAGGTGCAGGCCATTCGGCCCTTCGAGCCTGCACCACCATTCAGTATGATCATGGCTGATCATCCAACTCAGAACCCTGTACCTGCCTTCCCTCTTTTGTTTGTATAAAATCAACAGTACTTTGAGGGAAATCTAATTGATCATAAAATATAGAAAATGGAGCAATGCCCATCTAATCTCTGAATGGACATTGAGGGTATGAACACCACCTCACTACTGTTTTAGTTCCATTTTTGCACTGCTTATTAAATTTTACTAGTTAATACACTGTACATATACTTTCTGTAATTCACATTTTTGTCTACCATTATGTTTTGCAATATACTGCTGCCACAACAACGACAAATTTCATGATATATGCCAGTGATATTAAACCTAATTCCTGATTCTGATCGGAATTAGGCCATTTAGCCCCCTCAGTATTGCTTCGCCATTCAATCATGACTCACATGACTTTTTATATAAACACAAGAGATTCTGCAGATGCTGGGAATCCAGAGTGACACACACTAAATGCTGGAGGAGCTCAGCAGGTCAGACAGCGTCTACGGAAATGAATAAACAGGCACAAAATGCTGGGGAAATCTCATTCTCTTGCCTTCTCCCCGCCACTGTTAACCCTGTAACCAATCAAGAATTTGTCAACCTGTCTTCACTACACACAGTGAGTTGGGCTTTGCGGTCCTCTGTGGCAATGAATTAGATAGACTCACCACCCTCTGGCTAAAATATTTCCTCCTCAGCTCCATTCTAAAGGAAGGTCCTTGTATTCTGATGCTTTTCCCTCCAGTCCTTGACTCCCCCATTATGGGAAACATTTCCTCCAAGTCCACTCTCCTTCGGCTTTCAACATTTGATAGATTTCATTGAGATACCCTCATTCTTCTAAACTCCAGTGAATACAGGCCCATAGCCATCAAATTCTCCTCATACATCAACCCTTTCATTCCCAGGATGATTCCCGTGAATATTTTGTCGATCCTCTCCAATGCCAGCACAGCTTTTCTTAGATAAGGAGCCTAAAACTGCTCACAATACTCCAAGTGTGGTCTGACCAATGCCTTATAAACCCTCAGCATTACACCTGAGTTCCACTTCCCTCTGTGGCATCAAATTTCACTTTCTTCCTCATCTCTGTTGGAAAAGAACATCCCTTTATTCTGAGGTTGTGCTGCCCTTGGATCCCAGTAGATATTGCATGGAATAATGGATAATCAGGGATGAATTTTATGTTATATAGTGAGTGATTAGAGGTTTCATTAACCCCAAATTTACAATTTTATCCTGTAAGTTGCAAATGTAGGCTACGGCAGTTAAAATGTTAATGTACCAATTTAGGAGGCCAGAGCAATGGGGTTGAATCTATTTTAAATGTTTTGTGGATCGTTGCCATGGTTATGATCTTGGGGGATTTTGAATGAATGGCAGCTATGGGGCAGGTAATTTCTTAGGTGTTTTATTTTGGACTGAGTTTAAATATCAGTAATACATTCTCCTCCCACCCTTCAAAATCATCGCAATGTTTGACTGAGATCATTTTAACCTTGGTAATTATCTGTTGAATTTTGAAAGTCGAGCTTCTTAAAGTTATTCTCAAAATATTACAGGAAATCAAAAATATATTATAAATGAACTTGTGAAGATACGTTAGGGACATTTATGCCAGTATTAGGTTGATAGATGATAGAAAAATGGAGGGTTATGCAGGGGTGAAGGGTTAAAAGGTCAGCACATCATGGGCGGAAAGGCCTGTACCGTGCTGTACAATTCACTGCTCTATGTTCTATAGCCAAGTTGTGCACTGTAACTAGTTTCATGGCTGTTGTTGTAAACCAACAACTGCGTCATTTTAAGGTCATATAATTTTCAGAACTATTACAAGTTCTAATCATGAACCAACATTCCATAAGACCATAAACTTAAAGACATAGGAACAGAATTAGGCCATTTGGCCCATCAAATCTGCTCCGCCATTTGATCATGGCTGATCCATTTTTCTCTCAACCCCATTCTGCTGTCTTCTCTCTGTAACCTTTCACACTCTAAGTTATCAAGAATCTATCAACCTCCGCCTTAAATACACCCAATGATCTGGCCTCCACAGCTGCCTGTGGCAATGATTTCCACAGATTCTCCACCCTCTGGCTAAAGAAATTCCTCCTCATCTCTGTTCTAAATGGACGTCCCTATGTTCTGAGGTTGTGCCCTCTGGTCCAAGACTCCCCCAACACAGGAAACATCTTCTCCACAGCCACTGTATCTAAGTCTTTCAACGTTTGAAAGGTTGTTATTCTCTGTGATAATAACAAACCGGATAGTTTTTAGCTTATTTTGCTGAACCTTCACTGACAAATCAAAGTCAAAGTTGAGTTTATCATCATGTGCACAAGTATGGTTCACATATTTTTCATTTTTTAGAGATACAGCACAGTAACCGGCTCAGCAAGCCTGAGGAGCACATGCCACCAATGACACATACGTAACCAATTGCCCTACTAAAATGTACATCGTTAGGATATGGGAGGAAACTGAATCACTTAAAGGAAACCCACATAATCAAGGGGAGAATGTACAAATTCCTTACAGACGGTGCGGGAGTTGAACCCAGTTCAATGAGGCAATAGTAACACTGTGCTAATCACTACACTGCTGTACCACCGTGAATGTGTTCATTGGTGCAATAGAAAGCTGCCTTTTATAGCAAGCCATTGGCAGCATTGCAGGCACATGGCCACAGATAAATAACATTCACAAGAACATCATAAACTCAACAAAATTACAGTGGATTGGAACACATCAAACCCAATATATTTTGGCCCAATTAAACGGTTGTCTTAATTAGCTGAAGTTTCATGGAAATAGTTAAAAGGTTCAAAAATCAAAGTAGATTTACTATCAAAGTACATATATATCACCATATACAACCCTGAGATTCATTTTCTTGCAGGCATTCACAGTAAATACAAGAAACACAATAGAATCAAGTGAAGACCACCCTCACTCAATAGGACAGACAACAAACAATGTGCGAAAGACAACAAACTGTGCAAATAAAAACGAGAATAATAATAATAATAAATAAAAATAATACTGAGAACATGAGATGAAGAGTCCTTGAAAGTGAGTCCATAAGTTACGGGAACCGTTCAGTGATGGGGCAGAGTGAAGTTGAGTGAAGTTATTCCCTCTGATTCAGTAGGGTAACAATTGTTCCTGAACATGGTGGTGTGGATCCTAAGGCTCCTGTACCATATTCCCAAATGGCAGCAGTGATAAAAGAGCACAACATAGATTGGAGGGGGGTTCCTTGATGATGGATGCTGCTTTCCTGCAACAGCACTCCCTGTGGATGTGCTCAGGGGTAGGGAGGGTTTTACCCGTGATGGACTGAGCGTTATCCTCTACTTCTTGTCGGCTTTTCCATTCTAGGGCCTTGATGTTTCCATACCAAGCCGTGATACAACCAGTGAATATACTCTCCACCACACATCTATAGAATTTCGATAAAGTTTTAGATCACATGCTGAATCTTTGCATTCTTCTGTGTAAGTAGAGGGGCCACTGTGCTTTCTTCATAATGGTACATACGAGCTGGATCCAGTATAGATCCTCTGAAATGATAACACCGAGGAATTTAACTTTGCCTACCTTCTCCACCTCTGATCCTCCAGTGAGGATGGCCTCATGGACCTCTGGTTTTCTCCTCCTGAAGTCAATAATCGGCTCCTTGGTTTTGCTGACACGGAGTGAGAGGTTGTTGTGGCACTATTCAGCCAGATTTTCAATCTCCCTCCTATAAGCTGATTCATCATCACCTTTGATTCAGGCAGTGACAGTGGAGTCATCAGCAAACTTGAATATGGTATTGGAGCTGTGTTAAGCCACACAGCCATAAGTGTAAAGCAAGTAGAGCAGGGGGCTAAGCACACAGCCTTGTTCTGCTCCTGTGCTGTTGGTGATTGTGGAGGAGAAAAAGATATATACTGCAAAGCCAGACTACTGTTTAACTGAGTTAATTATGTATTGAAAAGAAATACAGAATAAATTAGAACACTACCAATACTACTACAGCATTATAAATCTGTGTATTAGTTCCTAATAGCTATCGATGGAGGAATTCATCTGGTGTACACTGCTGTGTTCCTTTGATCGTAAATGGACAAAATTAGTGCAGGCTCCTAGTGTAGATAATGGACTACTTTCAATGTTTTCAACTATTGTGTCCTCCAAATCTTCATTTTCATTGTAACATTCAAGATGATTGCCGATACCTTCAAATTCTCTGTAGTTCCTAACTTGTTGAAGTAGTGAAATCATTTCATTTTCACTCCTGGCAGTTTCCAGCATCTTCAAGCCTGAATGCTTGAAACCGCAGAGAGTAAAACAGTTCTGAATTGTCTTCTTACTAGTTTCTCACCAACAATCAGTGTGAAAAAACATTGTTTTCTGAACACAAATACACGTAACTGAAGCTATTTAAATACCATTTGCTCTAAGCACGGTGCAGCATCTAACAGCCACACAGTGCACATGACAGATGCTAGTTAACATATAACCATATAACAATTACAGCACAGAAACAGGCCATCTCGGCCCTTCTAGTCCGTGCCGAACTCTTACTCTCTCCTAGTCCCAGCCCTCCATTCCTTTCCTGTCCATATAGCTGTTAAATTTAACTTTAAATGACAACATCGAACCTGCCTCGACCACTTCTTCTGGAATCTCATTCCACACAGCTACCACTCTCTGAGTAAAGAATTTCCCCCTCATGTTACCCCTAGACTTTTGCCCTTTAACTCTCAACTCATGTCCTCTTGTTTGAATCTCCCCCATTCTCAATGGAAAAAGCCTCTCCACGTCAACTCTGTCAATACCCCTCATAATTTTAAACACCTCTATCAAGTCCCCCCTCAACCTTCTACACACCAAAGAATAAAGACCGAACTTGTTAAACCTTTCTCTGTAATTTAGGAGATGAGACTGTTCTAACTAAGATGAAACTTAGTTAGAAACTGTTCAGCAACAGCCTTCTGTCCGAGCAGCATAGTGTCCCAAATAAAGTGAATCCTGGCTATTTCTCGATGAGTTTTTGTTCTTTAAGAGTTGTCCTAAATAAGCAGCTTCCCTTATTAACCAATGGCTTAATTAACCGGAATCCACTGTATATGCAATTGAAACAAAACATAAAATTGTCCATTGCAGTGCAAAGTGCTCATAATATTACTGACATTGAGGTACCAATTAGGGCTGTGCTGGTTGGTTCAGAACCGAATGGTTGAAGTGAAGTAGCTGTTCTTGAACCTGGTGGCGTGGGACTTAAGGCTCTGTACCTCCTACCCGATGATAGCTGTGAAAAGGTGACATGCCCTGCATGGTGAGGATCTTTGATGATAGATGTCGTTGAGGCAGAACCTTCTGTAGATACTACTGGATGGTGAAGAGGAAAGTGCCCGTGATGTATTGGGCTGCGTTCACTACTCCCTGCAGCCTCTTACATTCCTGCACATTTGAATCACTGTACCAGACCATGATGCAACCAGTCAGGATACTTTCAACAGTATATCTGTCAAAGTTTGTTAGAGTGTTTGGTGATACCATTGACCTTCTAAGAAAGTAAGATCTTTGATGCACCTTCTTTGAGAATTCATTTGCGTGCTGGGCCCAGGACTTGCCATTTATTTCCTCAAGTCCGTACCACTGGACAGTGGGACCTCAATGACCCAACTTTACCTACCTGCCTTGTCCCTATAATACCTGCATGCTTTAATATTTTTAGATTAGATTTTGTTATGTTTTTAAATTAGCTTAATTTGTCGCATGTACGTCAGAACATTGAAACGTAGAGTGAAATGCATCTTTTGTGCCAACAACCAACGCAGTGTGAAGATGTTCTGAGGGCAGCCCACAAGTGTCTCCAATCTTCTAGCATGCCCATAACTTACTAAACCTAACCCATATGCCTTTGGAATGTGGGAGGAAACCAGAGCACCCAGAGGAAACCCATGCTATCATGAGGAGAACATACAAACTCCTTACCGAACCAAACCCCGATTGCTGATCTCTGGTGCTGAAAAGCATTACGCTAACTTCTACACTACCATGCTGCACAACAAGACTTAACAAAACCTTTGTAATCCTTTCTCTCAGACTGCTCATATATCCTATCTAGGAATATATCTGTGCAATGAAATGCTTCTATAAATCTCTACTCAAACACGAGGAATTCTGCAGATGCTGGAATTTCAAGCAACATGCATAAAAGTTGCTGGTGAACGCAGCAGGCCAGGCAGCATCTCTAGGAAGAGGTACAGTCAACCTTTCCGGCCGAGACCTTTTGTCAGGACTAAGTACTGTAAAGATGAAGCCACACTCAGGTTGGAGGAACAACACCTTATATTCCATCTGGGTAGCCTCCAACCTGATGGCATGAACATTGACTTCTCAAACTTCCGCTAATGCCCACCTCCCCCTCGTACCCCATCCGTTATTTATTTATGTACACACATTCTTTCTCTCTCTCTCCTTTTTCTCCCTCTGTCCCTCTCACTATACCCCTTGCCCATCCTCTGGGTTTTCCCCCCTCCCCCTTTTCTTTCTCCCTGGGCCTCCTGTCCTATGATCCTCTCATATCCCTTTTGATCTGTCCAGCTCTTGGCTCCATCCCTCCCCCTCCTGTCTTCTCCTATCATTTCAGATCTCCCCCTCCCACTCCCACTTTCAAATCTCTTACTAACTCTTCCTTCAGTTAGTCCTGACGAAGGATCTCGGCCCGAAACGTCGACTGTACCTCTTCCTAGAGATGCTGCCTGGCCTGCTGTGTTCACCAGCAACCTTGATAAATCTCTACTTACAGCTTTGTGTTATTCACAAATCAAGATAAATTACTTTCTATTGCCTCGTGTAAGTTACTAAAAACCCTGCCAGTTTGAGTACCCCTCCCATGAGCCAGTCCATCACCCATCCATTAACTAGACCCTTATATGCCAGTTACCAGACCTCAACTCACCCATTAACCAGACACCCACACACCCATTTCCTGTACTCTACACCCACCAATGCACCGTAATCATCCACTCATTCACCGCAACTCCACCCACCCATTCACTGTACTCCCCACCCATTCACCACTCTCCCCACCCATTCACCAGACTCCCCAACCAGTCACTACACTCGCCACCCGTTTACTGTACTCTACACCCACCCATCTGCTGACATTCCATCTCTTACTGCTCAGTTAGTTACTTGACCAGAACTATTGGTCCCATGATTGTCCATGTCTGCTCGTTTTTCCTCATTAGACACATAACAAACTGACCTTGCAAGTCCATTGGCGACCTCCAACAATTCAATTTCCTTCCATTGTAGCACAGCTGACTGAACAGGGCTTGAAACTGAAGTGGTATCAATTGGGTGCTAACAGTGCTGGTTCATAATGGTCAGCTTGGACCAATATTCCTGGCCATTTTCGAGTGCTCACTAATTCTTATCGGTGAAATCTTGCTGTGTAAAATCAGCTATCAATAATGGCAACTTCACCGTTTCTTTATTAACCGCAATGTATCACTTTTTGACTGCAAACCTGCTTTCCATCTCAAAGATGCACTTTAGGGATCTCCCCCCTCAGAGGGTTGTGTATGTGCAGTTTAAAAGCCTTGCAAGGAGTTTATTTCAGAGAACAAAACAATCTTAAATTATGTAGCTCAGACTAGAAGACAAGTTGACAGACTGACATTTTTCTTTTGGAAGATGGAGCTGCCTGAACATTCCTCTGGAGACACAAGAGACTGCAGGTGCTGAAATGTGGAGCAAAGAGCAAACTGCTGGAGGAACTCAGCAGACCAGGCAGCATCTATGGGTGGAAAGGAACTGAAAGTGTTTTTCATGAAGGTGTATTATAATTTTTGTCTGCCTTTGCTCTTCCTGGTCAACATTGCCTGTTTACCAAGGGTAGATCACGGGTTAATTAAAAGGTGACACAAAACTACAGATGCTGGAAGCTGGTGCTCCTTGTCGAAGAAAGGATGTGCTGGCATTGGACAGGGTGCATTCCTTGAGGTTCATAAGAATGATCCCAGAAATGAAAGGGTTAACATACAGTATGAGGAGCATTTGATGGTTCTGGGCCTGTACTCGCTGGGGTTTAGAAAAATGCATGGGGTGGTGGGGAGACTCTCATCGAAACCTACCAAATATTGAAAGGCCTAGATTGAATGAATGTGTGGCACAGCCTTAGAATACAAGGACATAAGGACGTCCCTTTAGAACAAAGATGAGGAGGAATTTCTTCAGCCAGAGGTTGGTGAATCTGTTTAATTCATTGTCACAGACAGCTATAGAGGCCAAGTCATTGGGTATACTTAAAGCCAAGGTTAATATTTTTGATTAATCATGGCATCAAAGTTATGGGGAGAAGATAAGAGAATAGGGTTGAGAGGGTAATAAATCAGACATGATGGAATGGCTGAATGGGCTGAATGGCCTAATTCTGCTCCTATGTCTTATGATCTTACGGTCTTATAGACGACGACTATCAACTATGGATCCTACCTACTATGAGTGGTGATGTAGTCCATCATGGGTAAAGCCCCCCTCACCATTGAGCAAATCTATATGAAACATTGTTGCAGTAAAGCAGCATCCATCATCAGGGACCCCCACCACCCAGGACATCCTCTCTTCTCACTGCTGCCGTCAGGAAGAATGTACAGGAGCCTCAATACTCACACCACCGGGTTCGGGAGCAGCTATTACCCTTCAACTATCAGACTCTTGAACCAAAGGTGATAGCTTCATTCAACTTCACTTGCCCATCATTGGAATGTTCCTACAACCCATGGACTCACTTTCAAGGACTCCTCACCTCATGCACTCACTATTTATTGCTTAATTATTTATTATTTTTCTTTCTTTTTTTTGTATTTGCACAGTTGTCTTCTACACTCTGACTGAATGCCCAAGTTGATTCTTTTCTGGTTATTATTCTATAGATTTATTGAATATGCCTGCAAGAAAATGAATCTCAGGGTTGTAAATGGTGACATATATGTACTTTGATGATACATTTACTATGAACTGCTTGAGACAGTACCTCCTGTCGATACTACTGATGGTGGGAAGGAGTGTACCCATAATGCATTGGGCTGAGTCCCCTTCTCTGCAGCTTCTTACATTCCTGCATTGTTCGAATTGCCGTACCAGGCCACGATCCAACCAGTTAGGATACATTCAGCAGTACATCTGTAGAAGTTTGTTAGGGTGTTCAGTGACAAGCTGAACCTACCTAACCTCCTAAGAAAGTAAAGACACTCGTGCAACTTCCTTGTGATTCAATCTATGTGCTGGGCCTAGGACACGTGATCCAGTATACTAACACCCAGGATTTTAAAGCTGCTGATTCTCTCCACTGCCCATCTCCCAATGTTTGCCCTCTTTCCCCTCCCATCTCCCAATGTTTGCCCTCTTTCCCCTCCCTGGAGTCAACACTCAGTTCTTCAGTTTTACTGACGTTGTTGTGGCTCCATTCAACCAGGTATCCTATCTCATTCCTGTGACTGATCCACCATCTGTCCATCTGACATTTTCAGTCTATCCATGCATCAAAGACTAAGGATTAGCTTTATTTGTGACATGAACATCAAAGCATACAGTGAATTACATCATTTGCGCCAACAACCAACACGGTCTGAGGATGTGCTGGGGGAGGCCCACAGGCGCTGCCACACCTCATATATAGATGCCTACAACATACTAACCCTCACCAGTACATTTTTGGAATGTGGGAGAAAACTGGAGCACCCGGAGCAAACCCATGTGATCACAGCAAGGACGTCTAAACTCCTTAGGAACAGCACCAGAAATTGAACCCCCATACTGTAAAGCAGTATGCTAACCGCTAATCTTTATATTTCTCTCATTCCGAAAGAGCAGGACATGCCATTAACCACCATTCCTTGTTTTATAGGAGGTTCTACTGAAGAGAGCTGCTGACCTGGTGGAAGCCTTGTATGGAATGCCCCACAACAACCAGGTAAGCATGTAGAACTAAGGGCACTGCCCAGGAGCAGCCTCCAAATGCAACGTTAAACCTCCAGCGCAAGGCCTTATGATGTTGCGGTGTTCACCGAGCTTGGCAATTAGCTTGCAGACGTTTCATCACCAGTCGAGGTGACTTCCTCAGTGTGCAGTTGTTAATGCTTCTCTCTGTGAGTGCTCGCATTTATATAGTCCCCCATTCGCTTGCCTGTGACCTAATTGGCTACCCCTTCAGTTGACTTTTGAGTTCTATTGGCTCACGTGTCTTTGGCTGTGAGGGGTTTGTAGATTTCGATATGTTCGTGGACAGAGTGATCAGAAGAGAACCACGCTTCTAAAACTTCTTGTGCCTGGCCAGGACCAATGCGGTGTCTCAGTTAAAGTGGCGTCCTTCTCGGTCTTCATGTACCGAGATCAGCGACAATGGATCATGTCTACATACTGCCAGTTTGTGTTCCCATAAACGAGTTGGAGTTTATGTCCTGTCTGACCTACATAGTTCTTGTTGCAGTCTCCACAGGTGGAAGGCCTTATTTCATTTTGATTGTTTGTGATGTCCATTGATGAATATTAAGTACACTACTATGATTGTGTTATTAGTATTGGAAAATGGCTTATGATTGTCACATGTACTGAGAAACAGTGAAACCCTTTTAATACATGCCAACTAGAAAGATCATTCCATACAAAAATATATTGAGGTAAAATAGACAGTGTTACAGTTGCAGAAAGAAAGTGCAATGCAGGTTGACACATAAAGGAGAGGGCCCATGACAAGATAGAGCGGGAGATCAAGAGTTCATCTTTACTGTGTGAGAGGACTAGTCAAGAGTCGGATAGCAGCAGGATAGAAGCTTTCCCTGTGGATAGATGGAGATCTCAGCCAGTGGGAGAGCAAAGAGAGAGAGAGAGAGAGAGAGAGACTGTCCGGGGAGGGAGGTTATGTTGGTGGCTCTCCTGAAGTGTAGATAGAGTCAGGGGAAGGGTAGCTGGTTCGCATACCAATTTATGTAAACCGGGTTTATTCCTCGGCTAAGAAGCAGTCACAGAGATAAACCAACATGTTCGTTCATTCATAACCTCCAGGACAATTCCTGGGCTCATAACCTTTATCATAGTGTCATACACCATGGCAATGAATACAGTACGGACATTGAAAGGTCTAGATAGAGGCTATTTCCTATAGCGGGGTGGGGGAGGGGGTCTAGGAGTGGATGGCACAGCCTCAGAATAGAGAGGTGTCCATTTAGAACAGAGATGAGGTGGAATTTCTTTAGCCAGAGGGTAGCAAATCTGTGGAATTCAGAATCAGAACCAGAATTGGAATCAGGTTTATTATCACTGGCATATGTCATGAAATTTGTTGTTATGCAGCAGCAATACATCGCAATACATAATAATAAAAACTAAATTACAGTAAATATATATACTGTATATATTATACACTATATAACACTACCCCAAAAATATGTAACATTAAGAAGTACAAAAAGAGAAAAAAAAGTAGTGGGGTAGTGTTAATGGGTCAATGTCCATTCAGAAACCTGATGCCAGGGCAGATGAAGCTATTCCTGAATTGTTGAGTGTGTACCTTTAGATTCCTGTACCTTCTCCATTGCCACAGATGGCAGTGAAGGCCAGGTTATTGGATATAAAGTGGAGGTTGATAGGTTCTTCATTAGGACATCAAAGGTTATGAAGAGAAAGCAGGAGAATGGGGTTGAGAGGGATAGTAAATCAGCCATGGTGGAATGGCCGAGCAGACTCAAAGGGCCAAATGGCTTAATTCTGCTTCTATATCTTATGGTCTTAACAGGCCATTCAGTCCAACTCATCCATGCTGATAAGTTTCCCATCTAAGATGGTCCCATTTGCTTACATTTGGCCCATATCTCTCAACTTTTCCTATCTATGCACCTTTTAAATGTTGTTCATGTACCTGCCTCAGCCACTTCCTCAGGCAGCTCATTTCAAATACAGACCTCCTTCTGGATTAAAAAGTTGCCTTTCAATTTCCTATTAAATCTCTCCCCTCTCACCTTAAACCTATGGCCTCTGGTTCTTGATTCCTCAACCCTGAGGAAAAGAAACTGGAGCTAGCCCCTATCCAAATAGACAGAACAGGTTTAGAGGAAAGGGAAACTATATGTGATATTGTGGGCTTCCCTGCCACGTAGTTGTAATAACTGTCTTACATTTAATCAATAAGTTATTCAGGAGAGGTAGATATCACAAAAAGTGGATATCTCTAAGAATATCAAGGCTGTAATGTTGCCTCAGGTAGGTGAATGAATGTTATTATTTCATTATTTATCTTTAGTTACTAGTCAGAGATAGGAACTTTTACAGTTAAGTCCTTACAGGTTGACTTTTAACTGCAAATTTAGGTGAGGAGGTAAACCAGATAAACCATATGGACTACTGCCTCACCAACCTGGGTGTTTACAGCCCCCTGGGCCTCTTGCCTGTAGTGACCTTTGACCCCAAAATTTGATGATCTGGGAGTCCTGCCCCAGACTCTTCATTTAATACCCCTGATGTCTAAATCACCCCATCCCTGTCCCTAAACCCCAACCTGACCCCTTACCCCCATGTTGCCCCCAAAATCTATCCCCAAGAACTTAAAAACCAACTGTCTGAGCCACAACATGTGATGCAAACAGATTCAGATTCATTTATTTATCTTACATAAATACATTGAAATGTACAGTGAAGTGTGTCACATGCATTAACAACCAACACAACTTAAAGATGTGCTGAGGGCAATCGGAGTCAGACAGACTTCTGACTCAGGACTTGCCAACGTGTGGAGTCAGCAGCCCTTGTAACTCCTGCCTGCACAACCTCCAACCCCAGGACTTGCCAACCCAGGGGTCATTAGCCTTTGTCCTCAGGACCTGCCAATAGCAGTCCCTGACCATGGGGATCACTGGTCTTCACCCTCACAACCCCCACGGGAATAGATGGCTTTCAACCTTGGAATGTTCTGACCTCTGGCTCCTGCCCTAGACTCTTCATTTACTCCCCCTGACCTCTCATCCCTGTCTCTAATGCCTAACCTGACCCCTAACTTCCCATGCTGCCCCCCCAAAAACCATCCCCATGAACCTAAGATACAACTAATGCTAAGCCACGACCTGTGGTTCATTTAGATTCAAATCAAATTTTTCTCACATGTGCACTACATTGAAATGCATCATTTACATTAACAACCAACACAACTTAAAGATGTTCAGGGGACACTCCAGACTCACAAGGACCTTTAAGCCCAGGACACACTGACCTGAGGGTCACCAGCCTGTGTCCTTTGGACCTGTCGATCTCGGTCATTGACTATGGGGATCGCTTGACTTCATCCTTAGTGCCTGCCAACCCCAAGAATGAATGACTTTTTACTGCAGAGCATTCAAACCTGGACTCCAACCACCAGTTCCTGCCCCTGTCTCTTCATCTACTTTCCCTGATCTCCAACTCCTCCTCATCCACCTCTCTAAACCCTAACCTGACCCCTAACTCCCCATTCGCTCACTTGGTCCCTTAGCTCATGGGTGGAGTGTAGGCCATTGATGACCTCCTGTCTCTATTGTTCTCTTCGATGATCTCCCATCCCCATCGTCCTCTTTGATGACCTCCTGCCTCCATCGTCCTCTGAAGTCAATGGTTTGTCCGGAGCTCATCAACCCTTCTGCAATCCATTGTATCCACTGTACGGGGGATTGGCCTGTACAACTTCACCAGAGCCCTGATGGCCAGCCTTATCTGTTTCCACCTCTGAGACTTTGACAGACGCTGCTGACAAAAACTCTCCCTACAATCCTAAAAAAACCCAACTTAAGTCTGAGTCACGACCTCGATGGACATCGCAGCTCAGCACCATCTTGACCGAAAACATTTTATATCAGATCAGAGGAAGCAAGTTACCTAAAGTTGTAGGATTTGACATGAAGTCTGGTAGCTGCAATGTGCCCAGATTGAAGATGAAGTGTTGTTCGGCATCATCATAACAGCGCAGGGTATCACAGAGAGGTAAGTCAGGGTGGAAGTGGGAAGAATCTCCCTTTAGAACAGAGATTTGATTTTTTTTATCTGGAATTTTATAAACCTTTGTAAGTTCATCATTTCAGTTTTTACACTGCAAGGGAGAAAATAAAAGCCTGTCCATTCTCTCTTTGTAAGGCATTGGTCAGACAATATTTAGAATATTGTGAGCAGTTTTGGGCTCCATTTCTAGGAAAAATTGCACTGGTATTGGAGAGGATCCACAAGAATGAAAGCATTAATATATAAAGAGCATTTGTTTACTCTGGGCCTGTACTTGCTACAGTTTAGAAGAATGAGGTAGGGTGGGGGGAGATCTCATTGAAACCTACTGAGTATTGAAAAGCCTTGATAGACTGGACATGAAAAGGATGTTTTCAAATAGTGGGTGAATCTAGTACCAAAGGGCACAGCCTCGGAATAGAAGGATGTCCTCTTACAGCAAAGATAAGGGGGAACTTCTTTAGCCAGAGGGTAGGGAGTCTGTGGAATTCATTGCCACAGACAGCTGTGAAGGGCAAGTCACTGGATATACTTAAAGTGAATTTTGGTAGGTTCTGATTAGTAATAGTGTCAAAAGTTAAGGGGAGAAGGCAGGTGAATGGGGTTTGAAGGCGAATACAAATCAGCCATGATAGAATGGGGAAGCAGACTCGATGGGCTGAATGGCCTAATTCTGCTCTTCTGTCTTGTTGTCTTTTGGTCTTGTGGAAACCCACATGGTGAGCAAAAAGAAGTTCAGATTTCACTCCCTCACAATAAATTACAGAACAAATTGAAGGGTTGAATAAGCAACTTATTTTCTTATTATGAATTTTCCTGGCAGGAGATTATTCTGAAGCGAGCAGCAGATATCGCAGAAGCCCTCTACAGCGTCCCGCGGAGCCACAACCAACTCCCGTCCCTTGGCAACACATCCAGCCACTCGGGGATGATGGGAGTGAACTCGTTCAGTGGCCAACTGGCTGTCAATATCTCAGAGACGTCGCAAGCCAACGACCCAGGTTTGACACTCTGACCCTGAACCGGTTTGCTTAGCTTGTGTTTGAAGTGTCAACCCCTAAGTTGTTCCTAAACATTAAGCATTGGTCTTCAAGTCGTCCTCCCTGATGGTAGCAATGAAACTCCACTATTTGGCACACCTACGCAAAACACTGCCACAGGAGAGCAGCGTCCATCATCAGGGACCCCCACCACCCAGAACATGCTCTCTTCTCGCTGCTGCCATCAGAAGGAGGTACAGGAGCCTTAGGACTCACCTCACCTGGTTCAGAAACAGTTATTACCCCCTCAACCATCAGGCTCTTGAACCAGAGGGGATGTTCACTCAACTTCACTTGCTCCGTCACTGAACTGTTCTCACAACCTATGGACTCACTTTCAAAGACTCTTCATCTCATGTTGTTGATACTGATTGCTTATTTATTTATTTATTATTATATCTTTTGTTTTGTATTTGCACAGTTTGTTGTCTTTTACACACTGGTTGAAAACCCAAGTTTTGGGTCTTCCATTCATTTTATTAAGGTTATTAGTCCATTATGGATTTATTGAGTGTGCCTACAAGAAAATAAATCTCAGGGTTGTATATGGTGACATATATATACACTTTGATAATAAATATGCTTTGAACTTTGAAGTTTGAAAAACTTGCAACTGCATCACAGGCATATAGGTTCAGACAGCACATGGAACTAAGTTATGCATAAATTATTCAAGATAGTAAAGAAAATAAAAGACTGCAAAACAAAGCATTAGTGCAGATAAAACAGGGTCAGTGATAAGACCATAGTGTTCCATTTCTGAGGCAGAACATTTAGAACATTACAACACTGTACAAGCCCATTGGCCCATGATGTTGTACTGACCATTTGTCATCATCATCATTATAGAACATAGAACATAGAATAGTACAGCACAGTACAGGCCCTTCGGCCCACAATGTTGTGCTGACCCTCAAACCTTGCCTCCCATATAAACCTCCCACCTTAAATTCCTCCATATACCTGTCTAGTAGTCTCTTAAATTTCACTAGTGTATCTGCCTCCACCACTGACTCAGGCAGTGCATTCCACGCACCAACCACTCTCTGAGTAAAAAACCTTCCTCTAATATCCCCCTTGAACTTCCCACCCCTTACCTTAAAGCCATGTCCTCTTGTATTGAGCAGTGGTGCCCTGGGGAAGAGGCGCTGGCTATCCACTCTATCTATTCCTCTTATTATCCTGTACACCTCTATCACGTCTCCTCTCATCCTCCTTCTCTCTAAAGAGTAAAGCCCTAGCTCCCTTAATCTCTGATCATAATCCGTACTCTCTAAACCAGGCAGCATCCTGGTAAATCTCCTCTGTACCCTTTCCAATACTTCCACATCCTTCCTATAGTGAGGCGACCAGAACTGGACACAGTACTCCAAGTGTGGCCTAACCAGAGTTTTATAGAGCTGCATCATTACATCGCGACTCTTAAACTCTATCCCTCGACTTATGAAAGCTAACACCCCGTAAGCTGTCTTAACTACCCAATCCACCATAATGTGCCGTGTCATAAGATGTAGGCAAACATGGTAAGCATAATTGCTCCTGACAAATTTTTCTACAGAAGTGGTTTGCCATTGCCTTCTTCTGGACAGCGTCTTTGCCAGGTGGGTAACCCAAGCCTTAATCAATACTCTTCAGAGATTGTCTGCCTGGCATCAGTGGTTGCATAACGAGGACTTGTGAAGTGCACCATCTTCTCATATGACCATCCCTCTCCCTTGGCTTCATGTGATCCTGATCGGGGGGGGCTACACCCTGCCCAAAGGTGACCTGCAAGCTAGCGGAGGGAGGGAGTGACTTTCAAATTCCTTGGTTGAGATGCATCTCCACCTCATTGCCCCTGACCTTTTAACCTACTCTAATATCAATCCAACCCATCTACATAACACTCCATTTTTCAAACATCCGTGTGCCTATTTAAGAATTTCTTAATTAGATTATTAGTTTAGATTAGATTAGATTAGATTATGAGGACATGCGGTCCTCTTTTATTGTCGTTTAGTAATGCATACATTAAGAAATGATACAATATTCCTCCAGTATGATATCACAGAAACACAAGACAAACCAAGACTGAAAAACTGACAAAAACCACATAATTATAACATATAGTTACAACAGCGCAAAGCAATACCGTGATTTGATAAAGAACAGACCATGGGCACGGTAAAAAAAAGTCTCAGAGTCTCTCAAAGTCCCGTCATCTCACGCAGACGGTTGAAGGGAGAAACTCTCCCTGCCATGAGCTTCCAGCGCCGCAAACTTGCCGATGCAGCACCCTGGAAGCACCCGACCACAGCCGACTCTTGAGTCCGTCCAAACACTTTGAGCCTCCGACCAGCCCTCCGACACCGAGCACCGAGCACTATCTCTGCCGAGTGCTTCAACCCCGACCCCGGCAACAGGCAGTTGCCCCTATCATACTCTACCACAATACCTAGTAAGAGTTCCCACACCCACTACTCTCTGTGTAAAAGAACTTATCTCTGGTATCCCCCTACACATTTCTCCAATCACCTTAAAATGATGCCCCCTTGTATTAGCCATTTCCGTTGTGGGAAAAAATCTCTTGCTGTTCACCAGGATTGTGTGTGTCGGGAACCCAGTGGTTAAAGGGAAGTAGCTGTTCCTGAACCTGGTGTTGCGGGACTTCTGACTTTTGTGCCTTACGCCTGACGGTAATAGCAAGAAGAGGGTTTGGCTCGGATTCTGAGGAAAGTTACTCACCCCAAATATTGACTGGTTTCTTCCTCCACAGATGTTGCTTGACTGGCTTAGTCGTTCTAGTATTTTCTGTGCTTTGGAGTAAAAGTTAGTTTTAATTTGCAGAGAATGTAAAGTTAGAGGTATATGAATGTGCACTAGGATAAGTTGGGATGTCAAATACACACCAGACCAGGTGAGGATGGTATGTTTCTTTCTCTGAAGGACATTGAATTATAGAATAATCCTATCATATCCTGGTCATCATTACTTCTCCTAACTAAATTCAATTGTGCAAATTTTGCGACAGTATTGTAGTGGTTAGCACAACACGATTACAGCTCGGGATGGTCTGGAGTTCAGATTTCAATTCCGGCACTGCCCGTGAGGAGTTTGTACAATTCTTCATGAACCAAATGGATCGCCTTCAGGTGCTCCAGTTTCCTCCAACATCCCGAAGTTAGTAGGTTAACTGGTCATCGTAAATTGTCCTGTGATTAGGATAGTGTTGAATAGGTGTGTTGCTGGGCAGTGTGGCCCATTGGACTGGAAGGTCCTATCCTTTGTCATAAATTAAACATTTTTAAAATAATATATATATTTTTAATTAAATATCTTTTATTTTTATGTTGAGATCCAAATTTACCCCTCTGAATCAATGCTCAGGTAACACAATCAAAATGCTAGAGGAACTCAGCAGGTCAGGCAGCATCTGTGAAGAGGAATAAGTAGTCAACATTTTATGCCAAGATGTTCGTCAGGACTAGGAAGGAAGGGAGAAGAAGCCACACTAAGAAAGGCAGGGGTTGGGGAAGAGGTACAAGCTGGCAGCACAAGTAGGTGATAGGTAAGACCAGGTGGGGGTAAGTTGCTTGGCTGGGGGAGGGGGGTGAAATGAGAAGCTGAGATGGGGGGGTTTGATAGGTGGAAAAGGTAAAGTGGTGAAGGAGGTGGAATCAGATAGGAGAGGAGTGTGGGCGTGGGAGAAAGGGAAAGAAGAGAGGCACCAGAAGAAGGTAATTGGAAGGTGAGATGATAAGGAGTAATAGGATAGCTTGAATGAGGAGTAGAGAAAGAGAGAAGGTGGACTGGGAAGAAATTACCAGAAGCTGGTGTTCATGCCATCAGGTCGTAGGCTACCCAAACGGAATATGAGGTATTACTCCTCCAATCTGAGTGGCCTCCTTGTGAGAGTAGAGAAGATCATGGATATTGGAATGGGCATAGGGATTGGAATCTAAATATTTGGCCAACGGGAAATGCTACCAGTTGCAGACAGAGCAAAGGTGCTCAGCAAAGTGGTCCCTCAATCTACGTCGGGTCTCACCAGTGTAGAGGAGGCCACATCAGGAGCACCAAATACGATAGATGACTCTGACAGACTTGCTGGTAAGGTGTTGCCTCACCTGGATGGGAGTGTTTGTGGCCCTGAATGGTGGTGAGGGAGGAGGCGAAGTGGCAGGTGTAGCAGTTGTCCTACTTGCAGTGGGGAGGGAGGAACAGACAAGGGAGTGACAGAGAGAGTGATCCCTACAGAATGCGGAGAGTGGGAGGGAGGTAAAGATATGTTTGGTGATAGGATCCCGTTGAAGATGGTTGAAGTTTGGAGAATGATGTGCTGGATACGGATACAGAGGTTCATGGGATGATAGGTAGGTGAAGAGGAACTGCATCCTTTTTATGGCGGTGAGAAGATGAGATGAAGGCGGTGTGAGTATCTATGTGCGTAGTTGTGGAAAGGGAGGAAGCAAAGAATTTCCTGGGAGAAATGATTGGTAACTGATTTATTATTGTCACATGCACTGAGATAGAATGAAAATGCATGACAAGCAACCAATATGAAAATGATAAATCATGCAAATAAAAAATGAATAAATAATGCTGAGAACGTGAGTTGTAGAGTTGTGAATGTGTATGTATATGTTTCTGTGTATGTGAGTGTATATGTGCATGTATCTGTATGTGCGTGTGTGCTTACATGCATGGGTGAGAATGCAAGCATGTGTGAAGGCGTGTGTGCATGTGTGTGTACACCTGTCAATGTATGCTTGTGTACGTGTGTAAGTATGTTTATGCATGTTTGTGTGTGTGTGTGCTTGTATGTGTTTATGTTTGCGTGTGTGAGTATTTGTGCGTGTATGCATGTGTATATGTTTGTTTATATGTGAGGATGTGTGTATGTGTGTTTATGCACGCGTGTGTGTGCGTGTGTGTGTACACGCAGGACTAATGATCATTTATCTCTGTGCAGGTTATTCCCGCAACACCAGCAGCGTCTCTCCCCGTGGCTATGTGACCAGCTCCACTCCACAGCAGTCCAGCTACAACAGCAGCAGCATGAACGGATACGGGAACACTGGGATGGCCAATCTGGGAATACCGGGCTCCCCGAGCTTCCTCAACGGTTCGACTGCCAACTCCCCCTATGCCAGTAAGTCCCCCAAAGCTGTCCGTGGACCGTCGTTGGAGACACCAGAGACTGCAGATGCTGGAATCTAAGGCCGGAGGAACTCAGCAAGTCAGGCAGCATCAGTGGACGGCAAAGGAATGGTTGACATTTCATTGCATCAGCCTGCATTGATACTGAGTCATCGACCAAACCTCTGCCTCCATAGAGGCTGCTTGGCCTGCTGAGTTTCTTTGTTATCCCCTGAACAGCTGGGTTTGCATTACTCTCACTGACACTTCAGCCCGATGGAGAGTGGAAGGAATAAATGTTGTCCCTCTGTTGACAGATGGACTGGCCTTGGATAAATACACACACACACACACACACACACACACACACACACACACACACACTCCCATACACTATTGACCTACATGGGCAATTCACTACAGCGGACCTATCCAACAGCGTAGTGGCTAAATATCCAGAGATCTGGATCCTGAGACACAAGATCAAAATCCTTTTAAGCCGTAGGGGTTCCCAACCTATGCCATTGAGCAAGGGGTCCGTAGACCCCAGGCTGGGAACCCTGAAAGGCATCTGAGAAAATCAGTGCAGTTAATTTAATAAATTTGGGCAGAAAATAAAGTAAGGTGATAATGATCATGGACAGATTGGATTGTTATAGAAACCAACTTGGTTCATCAAAGATCTTCAGAAAATTAAATCTCACTGGTACTGTCGGTATGTGACTCGAGACTTCAACTGGACAACTGATGCTAGGGTTCAAGGGCAATAAAAAACTCGCTTAGTGCTGGGTGAGTAGACTGGCATCTCCGCCCTCCTTGAGTGCCAACTTTTATTCCCTTGGTATATGCTCTCGTGTCATCATGGTGCCCTCGGGCTGCCCTTCCGCCATCCTCTGCCTGTGTTAGTTCTGCCCCCAGACAATTTCTCATTCTTTCCTGTTAACCTGATCTCCACAGTAAAACAGAAGAGCGCCTTCGCTCCTGTGGTTCGACCCCAGGCTTCCCCGCCACCTACCTGCACCGGATCCAGTGGGAACAGCATGCAAGGTGAGCTCAGAGACCTACTCACCAACACACCTCCCCCCTCCCACTGCACTCCCCACCTTTTAAACTGAATCAGAATCAGGTTTAATATTTCTGATATAAATCAATGCATTGTTTTGTGGCAGCATGCCGGAGAGGCAGGGACATTAGAGGTATTTCCAAAATTCTCAGATAGGCACATGGATGATAGAAAAAATGGAGGATTATGAGGGAGGTATCTGCACCTCAGGGACTGCTGTGGCTCATCGCCACCTTCTCAAGGGCGCTCGGCGTGGGCAATAAACGCTGGCTTAGCTGGCGATGCCCACATCCCAAAAATGAATAAATTTTTAAAAATCGTTAAAGGCAAATGTTGAAAGCTCTTGTTTAGTCAGGATGTGAAAGGTTACGGAGAAAAGGCAGGAGAACACGGTTGAAAGGGCAAGTGGATCATAGAAGAAGAAACATAGAAAACCTACAGCACAATACAAGCCTTTTGGCCCACAAAGCTGTGCCAAACTTGTTCTTACCTAGGGTTACCCATAGCCCTCTATTTTTCTAAGCTCCATGTACCTGTCCAGTAGTGTATCCGCCTCCACCAGCACCACTGGCAGCCCATTCCACACACTCACCACTCTCTGCGTAAAAAACTTACCCCTGCCATCTCCTCTGTACCTACTTCCAAGCACCTTAAAACTGTGCCCTCTCGTGTTAACCATTTCAGCCCTGGGAAAAGCCTCTGACTATTCACATGATCAATGCCTCTCATCATCTTATACACCTCTATCAGGTCACTTCTCATCCTCCGTTGCTCCAAGAAGAAAAGGCCGAGTTCACTCAACCTATTCTCATAAGGCATGCTCCCCAATCCAGGCAACATCCTTGTAAATCTCCTCTTCACCCTTTCTATGGTTTCCACATCCTGTAGTGAGGCAACCAGAACTGAGCACAGTACTCCAAGTGGGGTCTGACCAGGGTCCTATATAGCTGCAACATTACCTCTCAGCTCTTAAGCTCAATCCCACGATTGATGAAAGCCAATGCACTGTATGCTTTCTTAACGTGTCCTATGGACTCGGACCCCAACATCCTTCTGATCCTCCACACTGCCAAGAGTCTTACCATTAATACTATATTTTGCCATTATATTTGACCTACCAAAATGAACCACCTCATACTTATCTGGGTTGAACTCCATCTGCCACTTCTCAGCCCAGTTTTGTATCCTATCAATGTCCTGCTGTAACCTCTGACAGCCCTCCACACTATCCACAACACCCCCAACCTTTGTGTCATCAACCTTTGGATCAGCCATGATGAAATGGTGGAGTAGTCTCAATGGGCCAAGTTACCTAATTCTGCTCCGATATCTTATGGTCTAAACTGAACCTGGAGTAAGTTAAAGGGTCAGCACCACATTGTGGAACAAAGGCCCAGTACTGTATTGTTCTGTGTTCTGTGTTCTATGCAGGACTGCAATGATTAGGGTTAGTAAGTTCTGGGCATGATATGTTGGTAGTGGAAACATGGGAGACACTTGCTGGCACCCCCAGCGCATTCTTAAACTGTGTTGGTCATCGGGACAAATGGTGCTGTGTGTTTCTGTTGATATGTGACAAATAAAGCTAATCTTTCAATCCGTTTATCTTTAATCTTGCCTGCAGCAAGATCAGAGTAAGTTCAAACAACACGGAACATAGGTCATCATACAGCGCTCGGAAACATATTTGGATAGGCGAGGTTTAGAAAGATATAGGCCAAACGTGGCCAAATGTCTTCTGCTCCTTTGTCTTATGGTCTTATGTGAAGAAATATTTTTAGCCAGAGGGTGGTGAATCTATGGAATTTGTTGCCACGGGCGGCAGTGGAGGCCAAGTCATTGGGTGTATTTAAGGCAGAGATTGATAGGCATCTGAGTAACCAGGGCATCAAAGGTTATGGTGAGAAGGCGGGGGAGTAGGACTAAATGGGAGAATGGATCAGCTCATGATAAAATGGCGGAGCAGACTTGATGGGCCGAATGGCCGACTTCTACTCCTTTGTCTTATGGTCTTATGGTCTAAACAGAACTAGATCAGCATGGAGCTATTGGGCCGAATGGCCTGCTCCTGTGCTCTTTTTTTTATTTATATATTATAAACAGGCCCTTCCAGCCCTTTGAGGCATGCCCGCCCAGCAATCCCCAATTTAATCCTAGACTGATTACAATGACCGATACATCTTTGGACTGTGAGAGGAAACTGGAGCATCCAGAGGAAACCCTTGCAGTCACAGGGAGAACGTACAATCTCCTTACAGTCAGTGGTGGGAATTGAACCAGGGTCGCTGGTACTGTAAAGCGTAGTGCAAACCATTACACTACCGTGCCGCCCCTATGACTCTCAGGCAGTGAAGAAAACCAGACAGTGATGAAACACGAATGTGATCAGGCACGTAGATTAGACCCGCTTATCGAAGAAAAGATGCACTGACACTGGAGAGGGTTCAGAGGAGGTTCACACAAATGATTCCGGGATTGGAAGGCTAATCATATGAGGAGCGTATGAGGGCAGATACTCGCTGGAATTCAGAAGCATTAGGAAGGGCCTCATTGAAACCTATCAAATGTTGAAAGGCCTCGATAGAGTGGATGTGAAGAGGATGTTTGCTATAGTGGGAGAATCTGGGACGAAAGGGCACAGCTTCTGAATAGAGTTACATCCATTTAGAACAAAGATGAAGAGGAATTTCTTTAGCCAGAGAGCGGTGAATCTGTGGAATTCGTTGCCACAGGCGGCTGCGGAGGCCAAGTCTTTATGTATATTTAAGGCAGAGGTTGATAGACTTTTGATTAGTCAGGGCATGAAGGGATAGAGCAGACTATTTTCTAAACGGGGAGAAAATCCAAAGATCAGAGATGCAAAGGGACTTGAGAGTCCTTGTGCAGAACACCCTAAGGTTAACTTGCAGGTAGAGTCAGTGGTGAGGAA
This sequence comes from Mobula hypostoma, assembly GCF_963921235.1. Taxonomy (NCBI): domain Eukaryota; kingdom Metazoa; phylum Chordata; class Chondrichthyes; order Myliobatiformes; family Myliobatidae; genus Mobula; species Mobula hypostoma. The sequence goes on from NC_086100.1 coordinate 192,162,495, forward strand.
GTCAAATGCAATGTTAGCATTCTCACAAGAGGTGGAGAATACAAGAGCAGGGATGTGATGCTGAGGCTCTATAAGGCACTGGTGAGACCTCACCTTGAGTATTGTGAACAGTTCTGGGCTCCTCATCTAAGAAAAGATGTGCTGCCACTGGGGAGGGTTCAGAGGAGGTTCACAAGGATTCTGGGAATGAAAGGGTTATCATAAGAGGAACGTTTGATATCTCTGGGTCTGTACTCGCTGGAATTTAGAAGGGTGAGGGGGGATCTCATTGAAACATTTCGAATGTTGAAAGGCCTAGACAGAGTAGATGTGGAAAGGATGTTTCCCATGGTGGGGGAGTCTAGGACAAGAAGGCACAGCCTCAGGATAGAGGGGCGTCCATTTAAAACAGAGATGGGGAGAGATTTCTTCAGCAAGAGGGTGGTGAATTTGTGGAATTTATTACCACGGAGAGCTGTGCAGGCCAAGCCGTTGTGTGTATTTAAGGCACAGCTTGAAAGGTTCTTGATTGGACACGGCATCAAAGGTTATGAGGAGAAGGCTAGGAAGTGGGGCTGAAGAGGGGGAATAATGATCAGCCATGGTTGAATGGAGGATCAGATTTGGCCCAATTCTGCTGCTATGTCTTATGGTCTTGTGATGTGGGGAGAAGGCAGGACATGTATCAGCAATGATGAAATGGCAGAGCGGACAAGATGGGCCAAATGGCCTAATTTTGCATCTATCTCTTATATTAGAAGTCCATTGTAATGTATGAGGTGGTTCCAAGTGAACATAAGGAGAATGAAATGGGCTCAATATAGTTTTAGCTGAAACAGGTGCTTGATGGCCAACACTTACTCGATGGACAGAAGGCTCTGTTTCCTTGCCATACAACCATAAGACCATAGAGGTAGGAGCAGAATTAAGGCATTCTGTCCATTGACTCTGCTCCGCCATTTCATCATGGCTGATCCACTTTCCCTCTCAAAACCATTGTCCTGCCTTCATCCCATAACCTTTCATACCCTGATGAAGTAGATGAGAGGAAACTAGGGACATTGATTTTCTCATTCTGGGTTGTTCTTCAGGAAAGAGGTGTTGGAAATGATGTTGAAAGAGATCTAAAACATGTTTTTTTTTTCCTTCCCTGTCCCTCCCTCTTTCCCAAGCCATGTCCAGCCTGATCGTGCCCCCAATGTAGAAGAAGAGGCTTGAGCAGTGACCATGAGTAGCAACGTGCCCCACAAGCTGATGGACGGACCTAGCTGGAGGCAAGGATCGAGTCAGATCTTCTTTCGTTTCTACCCCCCTCTCCCAACTCCCAAAATTCAAGACATTTCATGCGGCTAAGATATTTTTTTTAAATCTATGGACTACTGGGAATTTTATGCTCCTACGCAATTGAGTTTACCTTGAGCAGTTGACTGCGAGTTTAATGATCAGAGACATTAAGATGGACCTCCCCGCACTGCACTCACCTCTGCTCTCTCTCTCCTGATCTATTACACCCCTTGAGACAGGCCGATAACGTGGACCACAGGCACTTTTTAAATGTGGAACTGAGAAGAGAGAAGCTTCACTTTCCCACGATTGCAGTTCAGACTGAAATAGAGAGTGATCTCAGTGGGACTCTCAGAGGAGAAAGAAAATGACGTGGAGGTGGACAAAGGTGGCAACAGTGGAACTGCTGTGGATCAAAATTGTTTCTGCTCAGTAATGGAAACCAGCTGTGACGAGAAATTAGGAGACCGAACACGGTGGAAACAGTGGGGATGTATGGGTGCTCTGTCAGTTCTGGCCTCAGTGACTCCAGGACCCCCGAAGCCAAATAATTGAGGCGTGGCTTGTCACAGAATGGAGAGGAGTGGTCAGTGTGTCGTTCCTCGAGCATGTTACTAATGACTGTTCGGTCAGTAGGCATGCCATCTACAACCGAATTATACTGTACCAGCAAACCATTTCTTCCTCCTGTCCTCTTGCTTATCCAGTTGACAATAGCTTCAAGAGATGTCTAATGCAGTAATCTGTGAGCACCTGTACCTTCCGAGACCGTCTCCCAACCAGCAACTCAGTCAACCTGGTGTAAAATATTCCAAACCAGCGGCTCCTTCCTGACCCCACTTCTTCCACTCCACAGTTTTCTTGAACCCCTCCCACCTGATCCAGCACCAACATCTGCAGAGCTGAACGTAGCTGGGAGGTCTGAGAAGCAGTGGAGTTTCACACTATCACCTCACCCTTCAGCTCCACAACTGAAAGACGGGGTGGGTGGGGGGGTAACTGAGTGAAGAGTTTGCTTGGGCTCTGCCCCCCCGATGATATTCCTCGCAAAGTGCACTATTCATGATTAAAGATGAAACATAGCCCATTGAATTCCACGTTCAGAGCCTGTAAGACAACACCTGAGCTAACGTCCCCGGTGTAATGCTGAGGAATTTCCCGTCTGACAGAGGCACCGCCTTTTAGGTGGATTTAAGAGATCCCATGACTTCTGTTTAGAACGAATCAGTTTGGCTCTTTGCCCCTGTGTCCCCACCAGTGCTTGCCCCTCCGTCATCTCGTTCCTTTTCTCACTGTCATTTATGGGAGATTGTTACACTGCTGCCTTTCCTGTGTGGCGCCAGTGATTGCATTTCACAGCTGCTTTGTTCTTTGAACTGAGAGTGGAGAAGTGACACTGCAAAGTGTTCACTGGCTGGAGAATTTTGCCCCAGTGACCTTACCCTTTTGTTCAGTTACCCACTGGTAGCCAGTGCTTTCCACTGTTATCCAGAGGAGTCCAGTGTCCTCTGGGTGGTGTCCATAGGCATCCTGTGCTGCCATCCCCTTTGTTCATTGCAGTGTCCAATGGTACCCACTGGTGTCCAGTGCTCTCTAATGCACCACAGTGGTGTCTACTGGTTTCTGCCAGATGGCAATGTAGTTAATTGGTATTCAATTACATGTGCCCACTACTCTCTGTTCTATTGCCTGATGCTGTCCACTGGTTCCTCAGTGCCAGAGCTGTCACCTAAACCTGCTAATATGCAATAGTTTCATGTTATAACCCAGCTTTCACAGAGACTCAGGATTACCCTGTAAAATATAGAGCAAAATGGCTGTTGAAAGGTTTTAATAAAGAGTCCTCAATTACATGAATCAATTTATTTAGCCACATTAATGGATCAAACACAGCTAAAGTATTTCCATAAAACATAGAACAGTACAGCACAGTACAGGCCCTTCAGCCTGTAATGTTATGCCGACCTTTTAACCTACACTAAGATCAATCCATCCCTTCTCTTCTGCATAGTCTTCTATTTTTCTATCATCAATGTGTCTATCTAAGAGTCGCTTAAATGTCCATAATAAATCTGCCTCTACTACACCTGGCAGTGTATTCCATACACTCACCACTCTGAATAAAGCACTTAGCTCCTCCAATCATCTTCAAGTTATGCCACACCTTGTATTAGCCATTTCCACACCTGGGGAAAGGGTGTTGGCAGTCCACTCTATCTATGCCTCTTATCATTTCAGAAGCACTGAGGCACGACTCAATGTTCAAAGCTTAAAGTAAAATTTATTATCAAACTGTAGATGTGTCAGCATATACAACCCTGAGATTTGTTTTCTTGTGGGCGTACTCAGTAAATCCAATAACTATCATAGAATCAATGAAAGACCGCAGCCAACAGGGTGGACAACCAGTGTGCAAAAGATAATACACTGTGCAAATATCAAGAACATGAGATGAAGAATTCTTGAAAGTGAGTCCATAGGTTGTGAGAGCAGTTCAGTGATGGGAGAAGTGAAACTGAGTGAAGTTATCCTCTTTGGTTCAAGAGCCTGGTGGTTGAGGGGTAATAACTGTTCCTGAACATCAAAGTGATTTGGCACAAGTAATCTTCCTGAGTCACACATGACATTAACAGGGATATTCTGCTTCCAAAATTCATTTCTATCAATGACCACACTTGAGGAATAACACCTTGAAAAGATTAATATAAGTGAAATAGATCATACCTCCACAATATCAGGAGCTGCGTCTTGGAGTGGGACCTCAGAGCACCTGCTGGTCTCCCTTCACCTGCTGCTGGTAATTTGGTTTATTATTGTCACATTTACCATAAGATATAGGAGAAGAATTAGGCCATTCATCCCATCAAGTCTGCTCTGCCATTCCATCATGGCTGATTTATCTCCCCTCTCAACCCCATTCTCCTGCCTTCTCCCTATAGCCTTTGAGACGCCCTGATTAATTAAGTACCGATCAACCTCCGCTTTAAGTATAGCTAATGAAAAGACTTGGCCTCCACAGCTGTCTGTGGCAGTGAATCCCATAGGTTCACCTCCCTCTGACTGAAGAAACTCCTTCTCATCTCTGTTCTAAAGGGACCTCCTTGATATTCTGAGTCCGTGTCCTCTGACCTGAGATATTCCCACTATTGGAAATATTGGAAATGACAGCAGGCTCACCTCTGCATTCTATCTGTTGAAAGAACAAAGCTATCAGAAAACAGAACATTGAACAGTACAATGCAGCAACATGCCTTTTGGTCCACTTGCTCTGTGCTGACCAAGTGCCCATCCAAGCTAGTCCCATTTTCCTGCATTTGGCCCATATTCCTCTAGACCAGGGGTTTCCAATCTTTTTTATGCCATGGACCAATACCATTAAGCAAGGGGTCCATGGACTCCAGGTTCTAGACTTTTCTATCTGCTCTAGACCTTTACTATCTGTGTCCAACTCTCTTTTAAAAGTTGTACCTTAGAACCTCTTAAAAACCTCTATAATATAAGACCATAAGATATGGGAGCAGAATTAGGCTACTTGGCCCATTGAGTCTTCTCCACCATTCAATCATGGCTGATCCTTTTCTCTCCTCCTCAGCCCCGTTCCCCAACCTTCTCCCCATAACCTTTGATACGATACCCAATCAAGAATCGATCAAGCTCTGCTTTAAATAAACTTAACAACCTGGCGTCCACAGCTGTCTGTGGTAACAAATTCAAAAATCCACCACCCTCTGCCTGAAGAAATTTCTCCGCTTCTCTGTTTTAAATGGATGTCCCTCTATCCTGAAGCTGTGCCCCCTTGTCCTAGACTTTCCCAACATGGGTAACATTCTTTCCACATCTACTTTGTCTAGGCCTTTCAACATTCGAAAGGTTTCAATGATATCCCCTCTCATCCTTCTAAATTCCAGTGAGTATAGCCCCACAACCATCAAAAATCCCTCATATGATAACCCTTTCATTCCCAGAATCTTCTTTTTGAACCTCCTCTGGACCCTCTCCAATGCCAGCACATCTATTCTTAGATGAGGATCCCAAAACTGCTCACAATTCTCAAGGCAAGACCTCACCAGTGCCTTATAAAACCTCAGCATCACATCCCTGCTGTTGTATTCTAGACCACTTGAAATGAATGCTAGCATTGCATTTGCCTTTCTTACCACTGACTCTACCTGCAAGTTAATCTTTATAGTGTTCTGCATAAGGACTCCATTGCATCTCAGATTTATGGATTTTCTCCCTGTTTAGAAAATTGTCTGCACCTTTATTTCTACTACCAAATTACATGACCATGCATTTTCCAACATTGTATTTCCTTTGTCACTCTCTTGCCCATTCTCCTAATTTGTCTAAGTCCTTCTGCAGTCTACCTATTTCCTCAACACTATCTGCCCCTCCACCAATCTTCATATCATCTGCAAACTTGTCAACAAAGCTATCTATTCAATAATCTAAATCATTGATATACAGCATAAAAAGAAGTAGTCCCAACACTGAGCACCTGCAGAACACCACTAATCACTGGCAGCTATCCAGACAAGGATCATTTTATTCCCACTCGCTGCCTCCCATCAATCTGCTAATGCTCAGTAAATTTCCTGTAATGCCATGGGCTCTTAATTTGGCAAGTAGTCTCATGTGCGGCACCTTGTCATAGGCCTTCACAAAGTCCAAATATACAAATTCCACTGCCTCCTCTTTATTTATCCTACATATAGTCTCCTCAAAAAATTCCAACAGGTTTATCAGGCAAGATTTTCCCTTAAGGAAACCATGCTGACTTTGTCCTATCTTGTCCTGTGTTACCAAGTACTCCATAACCTCATCTTTAACAGTTGACTCCAATACTTTCCCAACCGCTGAGGTCAGGCTAACTGGTCTATAATTTCCTTTCTGCTGCCCTGTCCTTTCTTAAAGAGTGGAGTGACATTTGCAATTTTCCAGTCCTTTGGCACCATGCCAAAGCTCAATGAACTTTGAAAGATCATTACTAATGCCGCCACAATCTCTAACGCTACCTCTTTCAGAACCCTAGGGTGCAGTTCATCTGGTCTGGGTGACTTATGTACCCTTGGGCCTTTCAGTTTTTTGAGCACCTTCTCCCTTGCAATATTAACTGCACTCACTTCTCTTCCCTCACAGCCTTCAACATCTGGCACACTGCTGCTGTGAAGACTGATGGAAAATACTCATTTATTTAATCTGCCATCTCCTTGTCCCCCGTTATTATTTCTCTGGCCTCATTTTCTAGTGGTCCTATATCCACTCTCATCTGTCTTTTATTTTTTACATCTTGAAAAAGCTTTTACTATCCCACTTTGATATTGTTTGCTAGCTTGCTTTCATATTTCATCTCTTCTCTCCTAATGATTTTTTAGTTGCTCTCTGTACAGTTTTAAAAGCTTCCCAATCCTCTATCTTCCCACTAATTTTTGCTTTGTTGTATGCCCTCTCCGTTCTTTTTACATTAGCTTTGACTTCCTTTGTCAGCCACAGTTGTACTATTTTGCCATTTGCGTATTTCTTCGTTTTTGAATACTTCTATCCTGCACCTTCCTCATTTTCCCAGAAACTCAGGCCATTGCTGCTCTGTTGTCACCCCAGCCAGCATCTCCTTCCAACTTACTTTGGCCAGCTCCTCTCTCATACCACTGTAATTTCCTTTACTTCAATGAAATACTGCTACATCAGAATTTACTTTCCCCCTGTCAAATTTCAAGTTGAACTCAATCATATTGTGATCACTGTCTTTTAAAAATCCCATTACCTTAAGCTCCCTAATCGCCTCTGGTTCATTACATAATACTTAATCCAGTATAGCTGATCCCCTAGTAGGTTGAATGACAAACTGCTCTAAAAAGCCATCTCATAGGCATTCAACAAACTCACTTTCTTGAGATCCATTTTCAACCTGATTTTTCCAACCGACCTGCATGTTGAAATTTCCCATGACTATCATAACATTGCTCTTCTGACATGCCTTTTCTATTTCCCATTGTAACGTGTGGTCCACGTCCCAACTACTGCTAGGAGGTCTGTATATAACTGCCATCAGGGTCCTCTTAACCTTGCAGTTTCTTAATTCAACCCACAAGGATTCAATATCTTCTGATACTGTCACATCTTTCTACTGATTTGATGCCATTCTTTACCAGCAGATCCACGCCACCCCCTCTGCCAACCTTCCTATTCCTCTGATACAACCTGTAACTTTGGACATTCAGCTCCCAACTACAACCATCCAACACTACCCTTGACAGCGCATTCCACTCTCTGTGTTAAAAATTGTCCCACTTGAACTTTCTCTCCTCATCTTAAATGCGTGACCTCTGGTATTCAACATTTCCACCTTGGGAAAAAAAAACTGCAGGCTGTCTACTGTATCTCTGCCATTTATAACTTTATAGCCTTATGTCAGACCTCCCCTCTCAGCATCTGTCGCTCCAGAGGAAACAATCCAAGTTTGTCCAGCCTCTCCTTGTAACACATGACACCCCCCCCCCCAAGTTCAGACAGCATCCTGGTGAACCTGCTCTGAACCCTCTCCAAAGTCTCCACCTCCTTCCTGTGATGAGGTGACTGGGATTGAAATGTGAGGTCTGAGCCATGGAATACTTGCTCACAGAAAAGAATCCAACCACCATTTTTGTTTCAAACCAAAACGTAGATGATGAATAGGCAGAAAAAAGACAGGGCTGACTGTGGCCATAGTTACCATGGCAAGGGATAGGCTTAACGTCAACATCCCAGGAGCTGAGGAAGTGGAGACAGCGAACTCAGATAAGATGCCTGCACCTAATTACTGCTGAACGTCTAGCATTGACAAGATGGATGAGCGTGTGTGTCTGTATGCTTGTGTGTGTGCCGTGTACATAAAACCATAAGACATAGGAGCAGAAATAGGCCATTCGGCCCATCGCATCTGCTCCACCATTCCATCATGATTTATTATCACTGTCATCCCCATTGTCTGTCTTCTCCCCGCAACATTTCCACTCTAACAATCAAGGAGCTAGTAATCTCCACTTTAATTATATCTAATGACTTGGCCTCTACAGCTGTCTGTGGCAATGAATTCCACAGAATCTTCACCTTCTGGCTAAAGAAATTCCTCCTCATCTCTTTTCTAAAGGGATGTCTTTGTATTCTGAGGCTGTGCCCTCTGGTTCTAGACTTCCTCCACTATAGGATACATCCTCTCCACATCCACTCTGTCTAGGCCTTTCAATATTTAAGTGTTTCAATAAAGGCTCCCACCCCCTCCATTTTTCTAAACTCCAGAAACTACAGGCCTAGAGCTATCAAATATTTCTCATACATTAACCCTTTCATTCCCAGGATCATTCTTATGAACTTCTGTGTGCAGAAGGTAGTCTCCAGCCCCTTGGTATGAACATAGAATTCTCCAACTTCTGGTAATTCCCTCCCCCTCCCTTCCCCTATCCCTATTTCACTCTGCCCCCTCCCCCAGCTGCCTCATGGTTCCACCTTCTTCTACTACCCATTGTGTTTTCCTCTATTCCTTCTTCACCTTTCCTGCCTATCCCCTCCCTGCTTCCCCTCCCCCACCCCTTTGTCTTTCCCCTTACTGGTTTTTCACCTGGAACCTACCAGCCTTCTCCTTCCCACCCTCCCCCCACCTTCTTTATAGGGCCTCTGCCCCTTCCCCCTACAGTCCTGACGAAGGGTTCCCCCTCGACTGATCGTTTCCACAGATGCTGCCCGACCTGCTGAGTTCCTCCAGCGTTTTGTGAGTGTAACTTAGAAACATAGAAAATAGGTGCAGGAGTAGGCCACTTGGCCCTTCGAGCCTGCACCGCCATTCAGTACGATCATGGCTGATCATCCAACTCAACTTCTGTATGCATGTGCCTTTATGTATGAATCTGCAATTGTGTTTGCATTAAACAATGAGTGTGTATCTCTTTGTTTGTGTGTGTGGGTGTGCGCATGCGTATGTGTGAGTGTGTTTGTATGGTTATTATATTACTGAATATCCTGTGGTGGCCTACAGTTGAATACCTCTTTTCACTTGACACATCGGAGGAGAGCACTAATTGCAAATCTGTGCCTCCATCCCATATCCAGTCACTGGGCTTTGATAATTTCCATGGTATTAAAGCAGACTCGGATATTTTGTCTTCCAATCTCTCTGTCCCTCCCTCCTTTCTTTCTCATGAGCTTTTCACATCCGCTTATGCAACTTCTCAGGACTGAGATCCCAATACTCACTAGCTTGGTCACCTTCCCACTTCTTGCTCAGAAGACTCTGAGGTCAAAGGCCATGGGTTGTGATGAGCCGATACATGATGATTCGGGAGGAAACATGGGTGCTCCGGGCTCTCTGGAATTCAACACCTACAAAATTCATGGGAATACTGTCGTTGCAGA